>NW_003804513.1:18039-31826 GCF_000255335.2 Galendromus occidentalis
GGAAACGGGAAAGCGGGGAAACGGAAAGTGGGAAAACGGAAAGTGGGGAAACGGGAAAGTGGGAAACTGGGGAGCGTGGGCAACGGGGAAGCGCCGAAACGCGAAAGCGGGGGAACGGGGAAGCGGGAGAGCCGGGAAGTGGGGAAACGGGAAANCGGGGAAACGAAGAAGCAGGGAANCGGGGANACGGGAAAGCAGGAAAACGGGGAAGCGGGAAAACGGGGGAGCGGGAAAATGGGGAAACGGGAAAACGGGGAAGCGGGAAAACGGGGAAACGGGAAACCGGGGGAAGCGGGGAAACGGGAAAGCGAGGAAACGGGAAAGTAGGGGAACGGGAAAGTGGGGAAACGGGAAAGTTGGGAAACGGTAAAAGTGGGGAAACGGGAAAGCGGGGAAACGGGAAAGCGGGGAAACGGAAAAGCGGGGAAACGGGAAAGCGGGGAAACGGGAAAGCGGGAAAACGGGGAAGCGGGGAAGCGGGGAAACGGGACGTTCACCAAGAGCACGCGCGACCAAAGCAAGCGTACCCGGAGCCAGCGCACTCGGACCCAGCGCACTCGGAGCCAGCGCACTCGGCGTTAGCGCACTCGGAGCCAGCGCACTCGGAGCTAGCGCATGTGTAGTGAGTCTAGCGATACCGAGTCGCCGCGAAGCGGCGACCGGGAGCGCTAGTTAATAATATTGATACAAGGAACATTCACTCGAGGAAAAGATTTATTCCAAAATATTCAATATCTAAAAACAATTACGCTGAAGGATGATATCGTCGGAACACTTATTCTAGGGCAGGGGTGTCAAACTCAAATTCGTGACGGGCCACTTTCGGATGCTGGGGCGGTTCGCGGGCCAAATCGGATTTCCACCTCCGATCGAGGAAAAAACACAGTTTGTGGGGCACTATCGGACAACAAGATGCCTACAGTTTATTTGCTTTTTTGCAATTTCATACCGAACCTTTTTTAACTTAACATGTGCATGTTCTTCTTTGGCTTAATAATGACCCCAACGAGCCACTCTCGGAAAACATGCCGAAGACGGTCGCTCTGATTAATCAACTCTGCTCGGGGACTACCCGTATGACCGAATCCTTATGACCGAATCCGCTTGGCCGAAACCGCATAACCGAATCCGCTTGACCGAATCCGCATGACCGAATCCGCATGACCGAATCCGCTTCACCGAAGCCGCTTGACCGAAGCCGTTTGGCCGAATTAGGCTCCTCCCAGGTTCGCTGGGGAATTCCGCTAGACCCAAGAACCTTCTGTTGCTGTGCTCTACACATCCATTCGGCGTTGTGAGTTCTGATGGAAGACGAGGAATTGACGCTGTTAGCGTTAGCGACGACTTTATCACAAGTTTATTAGTTGACAATGCTCATATTATTGCGTATTTGAACCAAGAGGTGATGAACTTGAGAGGGATGACTATGACATGTACGTATCGAACTTTCTACGTATCATGGATCACGACAAGCGAGCACATCAAGATTTGAGATTGAAGCCCACTTTCTGGACGTACTCGATCAGCGTAATTAATTCATGTGAAGTTTCTGAGAGAACCTATGAGCTAAGATCACTCTCTGGGAGGAGCCTAATTCGGTCAAACGGCTTCGGTCAAGCGGCTTCGGTCAAGCAGATTCGGTCATGCGGATTCGGTCAAGCGGTTTCGACCAAGCGGTTTCGGCCAAGAGGTTTCGGTCATAAGGTTTCGGTCATAAGGATTCGGTCATAAGGATTCGGTCAAACGGATGGTAATCCCCTGCTCGGTCGATATCCGTAACGAAATCATCGAACAAGATTATGCCACTTTACAAGTCCATCAACACACATTCACTTGCTATAAGAATCAAGGAACTACGGACGCGTCATCGGCCGTGTGTCGCTTCAATATACCATTTTGGCCGAGTGAAATCACTCGAATCGTGGTACCGATGGCCAAAGATGATGGTAGAAGAAAAGAAGTCACGAAGAAGGGCCTCATATTGAGGAAAGCGCTTGAAGAGGGATCTTTCGACTCAATCGACGACTTCTTGAGCTCTATGAATCTTACTCAGGACAACTACCTCAATGTGATTAGAGCATCCATCAAACGTCCCATCGTTCTATACCGGAGAGATATGAAAGATATCTGGACGAATACTTTCAATCCATGGATTGCTAACACCCTGAAATCTAACATGGACTTGCAATTCATTCTGGACGAATATACTTGCGCAGCTTACGTCGTCGAGTACGTGAACAAAACCAATCGCGGTATTTCAGATTTGCACCGTAAAATGACAAATTTACAAGATGAATACCCCGACGAGAAATACACCGAACTCCTTAAACGTCTCAGTGTTCGGATGTTGGACTCGGTCGAGATGACCGCTCAAGAAGCCGCCTGGTTTTGCTTGCGACAGCCGATGAGTGTTGCGAGTCGAGATACTATATATATCACGACCGACGTCCCAAACAAGCGCACTCTTTGCCATAAAACGAAAGCTGCCATGGACTCCGAGGGTCTACCGGCAGAATCGACGGACGTATGGTCCCAGAACGTCATCCAAAAATACGAATCGCGACCGTCATACTTAGAGGACATGTCTGTAGCAGATTTCACTTCGCTTACTCGTCAAGTGAGAGGCAAAAAACATCCAAACGGAGAAGACTTGTTCATAGAAAGGGACTACGCACGGATTATCCGATGGACATACTTCAAGCCAACTGATGAGCTAAATTACAAGCGAAGCATGGTCATGTTGTTCCACCCATTCCGCAATGAGCACATCGACTAGTTAGACGATGACAACTTTCTCAAACTATATGACGAGAACGAGCTCCGTATTATTGAAAGGCGGAAACGATACGATTGTTATGAAGACTTTGAGAACAATGTGAGCAAGTTCCGAGAAATATGGCTTCAAGCAGAAGAAGACCAGAGCATCGAAGACTCCGAAGAAACCGAGGGTTACTTTCATGATCCCAATCGAACGTTCGCACGACATAACGATGATATTCGTCAAGTGAAAATTCCCAATTCCATGTCATCTGTGATTAAGAAGAGGAGCAATGTTCTCAGCGCCGCCGACTATTGTGAAGCAATGCGTCGAGCGAATTTCGAGCAGAAAGCACTCATGAAACACTGCATCGCCCGGATCTTCGATCCAACCCTGCCTCCAGTGCAAATATTCTTCACTGGACCAGCAGGCTGCGGGAAAACCTTCACACTTAGACTCTTAATGGAAACCTACAATCGCTTCGTACAAACACACGACTCCGAAAGAAACGTTTACGTTTCCGCTGCTTCGACTGGGAAAGCCGCCTTAGCCATAGGAGGGACAACCGTCCATCATGCCTTCAGCATTTGTACAATGCAACGTCGAGGTGGGTTATCATTCGAGCAAATGCAACTATATCGCTGTGCATTTGCTGGCATCAAAATAGTCTTCATCGACGAAATCAGTATGATCGGTGCGGGAATCTTTCACACCGTCAATGAACGACTGAAAAATATCACGATGGACCACGATTCCCCCTTTGGCGGCATGGATATCATCTCCTGTGGTGACCTGCGGCAATTACCTCCTGTTTCCATGAAGCCAATCTACGAACCATTAACCAGAGGAATTCATCGATCAGTTCTCTGGCAGTCCTTGAAATACTACCCCCTCCGCCAAGTGATGCGTCAAGCTGATACATTATTTTCCACGATCTTGACGAAAATTGGAGATGGGGACACACACACAGAAGAGGAACGAGCGATCATCGAGGCTCGTTTCCGCACCAGAGAATGGTGCGAAACAGAAGCAAATGACGCGATACGTTTATTCCACAAAAATGTTGACGTGGATGAATATAACAAATCCGTCGTTCATCCAAAATGGACATCGGTGGCTGTCGACGTGTACTTGGGTCACCACGATCAAAACCAACTCTCGACGGCTCGAACTAAAGTTCATAAAATGACACCATCAGAATCCGGCAACATTCTCTACCATATTCCATTGGAGTTGAACCAACCATACATGGTCACCTGTAACGTAGACGTCGAGGATGGTATCGTGAATGGCGCCATCGGTTCTTTGAAACAAGTTGACTTCAAGGTTGACGATGCTGACACCGATTCCCCAGATCAACCGTTCTGCCTATGGTTAGACTTTTCTGACAACTTAGGCATCGGAGGTTTAGCAAGAACAAAGCACAGACCGATGGCAGTTACAAGAAAAGACTTACAGACCTCATGGACACCTCTCTTCAGACGGAAAGTAACTTTTCCTGTCACCAAAGGCAGTACGGTTCGGTGTAGCCGATCTAATTTTCCACTTTGTCTAGCTCGCGCTATGACCACGCATAAGTCCCAAGGAGCCACATTCGAGAAGGTTGTGTTCGACTACCATCGTTCCCTACAACAGCAATTGGTCTATGTTGCCATGTCAAGAGTCCGATCGATTGATGGCTTGTTCATGACAAACTCTTCGAACGATTTCAAGTTTTATCATGCCGGTGGATCTTCTTCGCCTAAGATCATACAGTTGAGAAGCGAACTAGCTCGCCTGGCGAAGAACAAATTCGAGACGCTTGACCAGTCTACGATGGACAAAATTTCTGGCAATATCATCATTCTCAACTTCAACGTACAGAGTTTAAGAGCTCATTGCTCCGATCTCGAAAACGATGATCTACTGATGAAGTCTCATTTGCTTTGTTTATCGGAAACTTGGATGAAAAACACTGAAGAAATCGGCATCCGGGGATTCAATTTGATCGCTCGAAACAAAAGGGTAGACAGAACCGGTGGAGTCGCTATATATGCTAATATAGATATGGGCTGCTCGGTCACGACAACATATGAGCAACCACATCTCGAAGTTTCCCACGGAGACATCTGTTTCGCCGACATATTGATTAGAGAACGGCCGATCTTACTCGTTGTGGTATACATCTCCCCAGGAACTAATTTCAATCAGATCACGGATTTTTTTGGAATTCACGGCCAACTCCTGACCCAACGTCTCGATTCACAGAATGCTTCCACCATACTGTGCGGAGATTTCAATTGGAACATCCAAGACCAAACTAAGAGAGATTGTTTGACTCAATTCATGAAAGTCTCCTTCAATCTCGAGCTCGAAACAGATTTTTCTCTCTCTACAACACGGGATCGCTCATGTATTGATCTCATCTTCTCGAATTTATCTTCTGAAAAGATAATAATCAATAACGCGAGTTATTTCAGTTATCATAAACCTGTGTTCTTCGGTGTGAAGGATTAGTAAAGTAAACTTGCTTTATGACCGTAAATCCTGCTGTATTTGTAAGGGAGAAGAATCTTTTGTTGAAGTATCTGATTAATTGATGTATCATTCTCGAAGATACTGGGTTATGGCTTCAGAAAAGCGTAGTTCTACGCCCATTACCCGACTGAGTTAGAGACTCAGTCAGCAGCCTGCGGATTTTTCTTCAGTCCGTTGTAGTCGCCAGCCTCGAGACTGGCTTTCGGGGCCACTTCCCTAACTCTGATCGCTGCACTCTCGGGCAAGACCGCCATGATCTTGTAGTATTTCGTTTCTTCGGAGATGATTCTAGCTGACCTGAACTGGGCTTCCACCTTTGTGAACCATACGTCTGAATTCTGGGGCCAATGGGTTGGAAGTGTGAGCGACACTGTAGCGAGGCCTAACGTAGAGGGCTCCGGCCCTGATGTAGGGTTCTGCTGTGCGCTTACGACGTCGGAGTGTGACATCGTAGCTTTTTCCAGTTCGGTTCTTGAGTGAGTTCTCGTTTTTTTCAACCGGGTCACCGATGTAGAGTTCACAAGAGTGACGACACTGATTAGGTCGTGGTAGATACTGCCAGCTGGATGGCAGCCGACACTGTTTATTACGGCAATGCGTTCATCGATACCTAAAGTTCCGGGCTCATGACTCGGCCTCTACAGGATCTTTGATTCGGGTAGCGAGTCGGGTTTCGAGAGTTCGGATAGGTGGAGTTTTCGTATCTGTTCTGAGAGTAGCGAGTGGGGTGTCTGAATGAGCGATTGGTGGGGGGGGGCGAATGTTGTTTCTACGAGAAGAGTTCAGAGACATTCTTGAAAGTAGAGCTGTAGGATCTGAGTTACGATCGTACTTGCCGTTTCCTCTACGAATAGCTTCGCTTCAACGATTGATATTAGAGATGTGAGAAATGAAGTGCTTGATGGTGAGAGAGTGCAATTGGTTTTGAAGCTTTCCTATGAGGGGGGTAGCGAATGAATCATTCTAGAGCAGACCATAGAAGTGTCAAGGCTTGTGCCAGTTGCTGTGACTTTGTTGTTGAGTTCTCGGAATTTGTTTATATTGTGAAGTACTGATTCTCCAGGATTGTATCCGAAGTAGAACAAGTTTGCAAGAGTGATTGATCTCGCTTGAGCAGTGGTTTTCTTAAAATTGTCGACGATGAGTTTGTGGATATCTTTCGCTGCTGTAATCCCCCCTATAGAATAAAAGCGTAAGCGCTTCGTTTGTGAGCCGTTTTTCGGCTCTGTCTCCTCGCCAACTTCGGCGCACATGTAGCTTGGCGGTTGCAGAATGATCCCCCGGTGTGCAAGTTGATGTTTTTTTCCTTATCCAATGCCCCCCCGCCCACTGATTGTCAAAAACCCCTCCGACTTGACCTCGGAACTCATGTGGTACTATGTGGTACTAAGGTACGCTTTGCTCCGATTGTGGTGGCTCCGGTGGCGCGACAAACCGCCGCAATCGCTTTCGTTCTCGCTGATTGGTCTTTCTGGCCCGATTCCGAGAGAATGTCCCCAGAATGCTCTCATTCCCCCCTCCCCGCCTACTGATTGTCGAAAAACCCTTCTTTTTGACCTCGACACTCATGTGGTATCCTGTGGGGTTCGGGGTGATTTCGGCGCAGATTGATTAGGGCGCATGCTCGATTACGGCGCGAAGTTGAATCGAGCGCAGTATTGATTTGAGCGCATCGTCGATTTGGGCGCAATCGATCCGAGCGCAATCGATTCGGGCGCAATCGATTCGGGCGCAATCGAATTGAGCGGAATTGATTTCAGCGAAATTGTTTTCGGCGCGTGATTGATTTGAGCGCATGGTCGATTTGAGCGCGTGATTGATTCGAGCGCATGATTGATTTGAGCGCATGGTCGATTTGAGCGCGTGATTGATTCGAGCGCATGATTGATTTGAGCGCATGGTCGATTTGAGCGCATGATTGATTTGAGCGCACGATGCTATTCAACTATTCCTGCGCGTCGGCCCCCCCGGCGATTTTGGTATTTCAATTCGATGCATGTCAAAGAATAATTTATTTTTGAAAATTCAGGTGGAATATATTAGGAGGAGGCTCTAAAACTTAATATTCTGAGCAATAGCCTCAAGATACTTGATATTGTCCATGTTTTCGAACACATTCACAATGTCAACCAAACGTTTCTATCGATCCCTATACACTCGTTTCGACACATTATCGTTCCCTTGAGCCTCGGTATTGCATACGGCGAACTCGACGCTTCCCTGCTCTGCCTTCAGAACTTCGATCAATTTATAGAACGTTGGGTGACTGGAAGCCAACTTACGGGCGAAGGCAGAGTGCCAGGCCTCAACTGAGTTATTTGTTCTGGCCGTCCCATGGAGAGTGGCATCGTAACAGTTCCACCATTCTAGTGGGAAAATCGGGGCGCTGAACTCGCGGCCAACCCATGTTTTCTCAAAATAATTGATAAAAGCCGAGAAAACTGGCATGTGCTTAACATAAAATCGGATTCCAATAGTTTCGCGAACACGGATCTAACCTGTGCGCATGGAACAAACGCCAAAGCGGCTAACATCCTCAAATTCATATTGGCATCGAGGTTGTTCAGATATTCATGACAGAGTTTGGGGTCGCTCTGAATGTGACGCCAAAGACTCTGATTGAAATGAAAATTGCATCCTACGATTTCAGCGAGTGGGAACCTCGCGGAAAGTTCATTCATTAAAGCCTTTTCGGAGTCCAGATGGATCACTTGCGGCAAAGAGCCATCGACCGCCTTGTGGATGAGCTCGAACAATTTCCTGTAGGTAACTCCATCTTTCGCTGGCAAGAAGGCGTAAATGACCGGGATGACTTTACTCGAAAATAGCTTCACGTGGACTGTAAACAGTTGGTAGAAAATCGAGGGGCACGCTTTGAAAGTGCCGTCCATGAACCATTCGTTACAGTTTCGGAGAAGCTTGAGGTTCTTCGCCGTTGCGAAAACGATTATTCTCTTAGAGTCTCCGACGCCAGAATCGTAATGAAGGAACTGCTCCCCAGAGTGGGTACCCTGAAGCATCGAAAAAAAAATTTTCTTTCTGCGCTCAGTTCAAAAATGATTGTGCAAGCTCAATTCAATTGGCCAACCATCAGCTCGTCAGGAATCTCTAAATCAGCTCGCTGTGATGGGTTGATTCGCATCGAGGGTCCGGCGCGAGCTCTGTGGTAGTTGACTTGCTGGCGGAGCAAAGTGAGATTCGGCATTGAGCCTGAAACTGCCACCGAATTGATGCGTCCAACAACCGAAGAGACCACTGCGGAAGCTACCGAACTCTTCTCTTGCAAGCTCACTTCTCGAAGCTTGCTCAAGTGGCGTCTTTTCTCAATTCCAACAGGATCTGGTGCATGATTGTGCACAGGCAACGGCTGGGAAAATACAACACTAGACACTAGTCCTGCAAACTCCCCGACCGTTCTGATACTCGTCATCCCCTCCGTTTTCCTCGAATTTTTTTCGAGAATCAACTGAAATCTACTCACTCCGTGAGAATCCTTCTGGGTCGTAATCCGAGCAAGGCAAGATCGATTCACGCAGCGCCAAGTCGTTCTCTCGCATGAACTGCGATCCTTCCGATACAGAAAGAAGTCCACACACAACAGCGGTCGACCGCGAGTTGAGTTCACAAATTGCAGCATTTGGTCCGTATAATTCTAGAACTCATTCAGCACGAGGGAAGGTCCGAAAGCAAGGCGCAAACGTGCGTCGCCGTGCACATGTGCGTCACCGTGCACATGTGCCTCGAGATTCTTTCACGCCGAGATCAGCGCGCCTAAATCAATTATGCGCTCGAATCAATCACGCGCTCAAATCAATCATGCGCTCGAATCAATCACGCGCTCAAATCGACCATGCGCTCAAATCGACCATGCGCCAAAAACATTTCGCTGAAATCAATTCCGCTCAATTCGATTGCGCCCGAATCGATTGCGCTCGGATCAATCGCGCCCAAATCGACGATGCGCTCAAATCAATACTGCGCTCAATTCAACTTCGCGCCGTAATCGACCATGCGCCCTAATCAATGTGCGCCGAAATCACCTGACACCATCCTGTGGTACTTAGGTATGTACGCTGTGTCCGATTGTGGTTCGAAAGGCACAAATTTCTCTTCGTTCGAATTTGGTCATCGCTGATGGGGAAATATATGACTCGCTGATGGTGACATATATGACATTTCCGCGACTCAATCCAATAAATATATTGACGGAGCGCTTGCGCTTCTATTTTTTATAGGGTGGAGGGTGAATTTCCCGACTCGAATCCTCAGTCTCCGTAGCATGAGCTCACAAATGATGCTGGAACTCAAGCCGAAAAAACGGCCGGCTGGTTCATAGATACGACGCCGGGATCGAGCGGTCTCAAGATCTGCTGATTTATTCTCGTCATACCGAAACCACTCTTCGTGTTGACAGATATTCAAATGAGCGCAGCGCGGGCGTTCTAGCCCATAACATGCCCTTCCTCTCCTTGACCTACAAATATACAATTCTGGTCTATACTAGCTGAGAGATACTGCACGCTGGAGACTGTTCTGCGCCCGACTGCACACCCGACTATCTTATCTTCTGACACTCTCACAATGTGTTGTCTGTATTGTCACATGTATTTCGCTCTTTTCTGCTGCTTCGAATTATTAAATGATATGATTGACTTTTCTTCGATCAGATCTGAGTGGTTCGACTCTACCTTTGAGTCTACTCTTGGTTTTCGATTCCAACCGATGGCGGCGTCAGGCTTTCGTTCTTTCTCTTAGAAAGTTGCTCGCGAAGACGGATTGAGAGGTCAAATGAGATCGGACGGATGATGCACGGAAATCGTATACTTGAAGGCAGCATGGATTCAATCCTTTGCGCTCCTGATCAAGCAGTGTGCAAGCATTCAAATAAGTCTAACTCAATTTGTGCCCGGCGCGCTGAAAAACTCGACTTTCCATCCGTCATACACAGGACCATGAAACAGCAAAATGCTTGAAATACCTATGCATATAAATTGCTTAAAATGCATTGTTTCCGAAGGAATTGGTTCACGTACCAGTAATGATTGTTCCAACAAGAATTCACGAAGGGGATATTTCTGTCGACACAGAATCGCGTAGAGCTAAAAAGCTCAGCCAGGAGATGGAACTTCATTCCTCTCGGCATCCCCCCATCACGGAACGGAGCAAGCTACATGAATATTCTGTAGCTTACTGACACGTCTTTTTAAACCCAGAGTTACTGTTTAGAACTTAGATTCCTGAACCAGACAAGAACAGCTCTTCTTCCAGCGAAAATCAAGCACGGATTTCTCAATCCCTAATCGCAATGTCTGAGCCTCTTATTCGAAACGGAATTCGTTTCTCAGTGTATCTGTCCAATTTGGCTCTATATGAGCAAGACTCTCGAAACGGTTACAAGACCTGGGAGGTGAGGGTTCTCGAAGAGCCTGCTCACGATACGGACGACGAGTCTCAGCATTCATGTCTGGCCAGTACAGTCCAGCTACATCAATAGCTTGCTGAAAAACGAAGCCGATCTCTACGTTGGACAAACAAGGCAAATTGTATAAACCCGTTCCTGGATCTTCGCTTCCGAGGACGACAGCCTGAGCAGGCAGCTGAACAGTATCATCCTCGATCAGTATCGGACAGACAGCTCCACCAGCCAACGCATCAGCAGCATCCTCCCCTTAAGGGGGAGCCCAGCCATCACTGCTACCGAACGGAGAAGGCGAACGTCGGACCATGTTGCTTTCTCTCGAAAGAAGTGAATGCCCACAGGAAAAACTGGAGCTTATATATGTCCAAGGTACTATATTCAGAGTCTGAAAACTTCTTCGAACATTCCGCAGTAAGGGAGAAAATGTTGGAACTTGCCCTCTATAGGACAATGACTTTCCATTATTTACTGTCTAGAATCTTCTCGAAGTCTATGATAAGGATAATTGCACCAACTTGGTTGCCAAGACTCTGATTATTTATGTTTACTGTCACAACATCGTTAACTCTGTACCATTATATTTTCTGGAACTAATTTCCTCTGTACGAGCCTATGGAGCTCTGATGGTATAAAAGCACCTCCGAAATAAACCTCAGACACAGATTCTTCTGTCACCGCACGATACCCCGCGTCGTCATTCATGGGTTGAGCTCCTCACTACCTGCCTCCGGTATCCTCAAACAAGTGCCGCTCATCAGGAATCATCTGGACCAAACTGCGTTCACCTCCGACTGAGACAAAACTAGACGGCCAATGTTGTGGGGTCCTGATCAAATCCCCAACATGAATGCATTTCTAGCGGGGAGAATTCTGAGTTCAGCGGGGCTGGCGACTTGGTGACTTTACCTGTTTTAGCGAGTTATTCTGGGGTGACGACGGAATCGATCTAAGAGAAGATTCTTGGACCGAGTAGTAGACTGTATGATGCGGACCCGGACTCAACGCAACATGGATACCTCATCACAAGATAGCGAGATGAACTGGATAGGTGTGCACTCTTGGGCAAAACAAAGCTTCGTACAGAATACGACCGAAACTTGAGCGAATAAGATCGGAGGAGCTCATGAGAACTCATTCAAAAATGCATATAAACTCGGAATTTGTATTTTATTCATTTATTTCATTTATTACCGGGGCTTTACTTTAGAAAATTTAAATTAGGCCGCCATTGGAATCCGTACAGGCCGCCAAGAAGGGCTTACTCGCCGATTCGTCGAGTCGCACGCCCCGCTGGATTCAGAATTCTCCCCGCTAAAAATGCGTTCATCAATGTAAACAGGTAGGGCTTGTGGCGTAGACCCCCGGTGGCGCGACAAACCGCCGCAATCAGTTTCGTTCTCGCTGATTGGTCTTTCTAGCCCGATTCCGAGAGAATGTCCCCAGAATGCTCTCATTTCCCCCTCCCCGCCTACTGATTGTCGAAAAACCCTTCTTTTTGACTTCGACACTCATGTGGTATCCTGTGGTACTTAGGTATGTACGCTGTGTCCGATTGTGGTTCGAAAGGCACAAATTTCTCTTCGTTCGAATTTGGTCAACGCTGATGGGGAAAATATGACTCGCTGATGGTGACATATATGACATTTCCGCGACTCAATCCAATAAATATCTTGACGGAGCGCTTGCGCTTCTATTTTTTATAGGGTGGAGGGTGAATTTCTAGACTCGAATCCTTAGTCTCCGTAGCATGAGCTCACAAATGATGCTGGAACTCAAGCCGAAAAAACGGCCGGCTCCAGCCGGCCTCCGGAAATCTCCTGTTCCGCTCCAGCTTTGTTCCATTGTCTGAAACGACTCGATAACGGCGCCTGCCCTCCGTTTTTTCGATCCTCGCTTTCTGCCATTCCTTCTTGTGACCTTCTGACTGTATCCTCACGTTGTCCCCGGCTTTGAGTGGCTGAACATTTCGTGTGCCCTTGTCGTAGTAGTGTTTTGCCTGATCTCGGCGCTTGCGAATCATCTGTTCAATTCCTTGTGGGATTTTTTGAGGGAGATCCTGCGGCCGACACGGGAGAGCTGTGCGAGCTTTCCGGCAGAGAAACTTCTGCGCGGAAGAGCATCGATCGCTTCGAGGTGTATTTCGCCATTCTAGTAATGCTTGCTCGAAATCCTCTCCAGCGGTTTCAACTTTCTTGAGGAGCCGCTTTGCGGCCTCTACGGCGGACTCAGCTTTCCCGTTAGCTTGATGGTTGTGGGGTTCGCTGACCTTGTGTTGGATGCCCCAGTTCCGGCAAAATGACTTGAACTCGTGACTTGAATATCGCGGGTAGAGTCTCTTGCAAGAGTCTCTATGCGAAGAGTCTCTTGCACACGTTAATGGTCTTGGCCGTGGTAGATGAATGCCCGAGCTTAGCGACGTCGAAGAAATCGCTGTATCCGTCGACCGTGACCAGATACATGCAATTGTGCCAGTCGAACAGATCTTGATGTACTATCTCGAACGGGTGCCGGGGAATCTCTCCTGGGATGAGAGGTCCGTTTCGTTGTTTGATTTTGTGCGTCTGGCATGCTTCGCAGTTTTCTGCCATAAGCTTCACGTCGTTGTTCAGGCCTGGCCAGAAGAGAGCTCCCCTCACCCTTCAGATGTTTGACCGTCGGCTTCCGACCACGCCACGAGTCATTGAGGGCCTCCCAGTCTAATCTCTTGATGGGAACTCCATTTCTGATTCTGAAGATTCGGAGCTTGCATCATTCCACGAGCTGACTCCATAACTGTGCGATTCTGACGCTCGATTCGACCATGCTCAGCTGGGACGTATGGCGTCGTTAACTGTTGCTTCACGAGATGCTTGTTCAACAACATTTTCATTCCGCGCGATTGATACTTGAGAGCGTCACCACTGCGTAGTGCACGAAGTTTGTGTCCTACAGAAGCCACCTCCACGAGTACCGAATGCATAGCGTAGTAGATATCATCTCTCCCCCGCATCGGAGATACGAACAGATACCCACTGTAGTCATCAACGAAAACTGCGAGATACTGGCACCCACCCGGCGACTTCACACTCATGGGGCCACAGCCAGTAGCGTCCA
>NW_003804513.1:31846-35413 GCF_000255335.2 Galendromus occidentalis
CCCCCCCCCAAGATTTTCAGTCGACCTGTCGTCAGATGGACGCTTCCGAAGCTTTGAATCAATGCTCATCGATTGACTATCCAAAAATCTCGATGTTACTCCTTTACGCCACCCTCCCAGTGACGACGTCGACAGCTGAGCGCACTTTCAGCGTACTCAAATCGCTGGAAACAGATCTTCGGAGTACGATGAAAGGAGAGAGATTGAATGGCTTGACGGCGTTGAAAATTCATCGAGAAATGCCGCTTACTGTTGAAGAGATTGTGGACTACATGGCGGCTAATTCGAGAAAGCTTGAAATGGTTTTGTGAAGTAGTTTCGGGGAAGTAAATTAATACTCGAATAGTTCGATGGTTGTGCTATTGGTGATGGACTTATGGGCACGAATGTAAGTACGGGGTTTCGTGCTTTATCTCGAGAATCACCATCTCCGGACAAAATCGAGGAATTGTTCTTTTTGATGCGACTCAAGGAATCGGCTGCCCCCCCCCCCAAAAAAAAAATCCTATGGACGCGCCTGGCCACAGCTATCGAAGTGGATGAGTACACCACACTGACAAGGGGAGTGCACACGGTGATCATGGCCGATCCAGCTGAAATTTTGGTCATAGGATCCTCTACCCGAGAGTAGTTCAAAACTAAAATATTAGCTGCGTATGGCCACTTTAGGGCCTTCAAAAAAATCGTCAAAAATGAGACCCTTCAGCATTGAGCCTATGGAAATTTGGAAGAATTTTACGTTGCAGGTGTTGATAAGGGTCCGATTTCAAAATTAGTGGGAGGGTTACCCCGATCGCGCTCAAATTTTCAGCAGAGATCATTAAGATCATTGATTTTGTGAATTTTTTCACGCCGTTGCCCTGAGACACTTCGTTGTTTCTTTCCCTACATTTCCTACGAATCCAAGGATGTCGGCTAGACAAATCGAGACGGAGATCGCTGACGCTAGCCTGCCGTCTTACGACAAAGCGGAGGAGATCGACGATATCGAGGATTCGAAATTTCAAGACGGAGACTACGTTGCTGTGTATGAAGACTTCGGCGACGAGAGGGACTTCTGCTCGTACGAGTATGTTTGCCGCGTTCTAGAATACGCAGAGAAGCATCCAACTCATACATTCAAGACCATACGGACGAAGTTCAGGAAAGTGAAACATCCGTGCTATAGTAGTCGCTTCCGTGAGTATCACGCCGAGTGCGGAACATGGAGGGAACGTCTCAAGCAGGTTGCCCAATACACAAAAGAAACTTCCGATCTCGCGCGGGTGAATTCGCTTCCCGTTCATGATGACGACAATCGAAGATGGGCCCTGCACAAGGCGCAGGAGTTGAAGCTGACAAGATTTTCCGCTTCACATCGGAGGATTCAAAATTTCGAGAGATGCTATCGGATGTCGTCGAGGAGGATCAACAAATCGATGCCGTGACGATGCTCTACGAATGCAATCCCTTGTATACAATCAATTCCAACATTCGGAACTCCGCAGCATGTGGCTGTGTGGGTGGCGAGAAGGCGGCTTCGACGTGCCGTCAATACCTTTACCGAAACTCGCGGACATGCTCTTCTGCACCGACCCGGCCTGAGCTGTATGCCACGCTTTACCTTTCATTAAGTGTATTCACTGCAAGGTGACTGTCTGTGTCAAATGTTTCTTCGTTGATTATTATCATATCCATTGAGAATTTCATTGAAGCTTCCATAGGCTCAATGCTGAAGAGTCCCATTTTTGACGATTTTTTTGGAGGCCTTAAAGTGGCCATACGCAGCTAATATTTTAGTTTTGAACTACTCTCGGGTAGAGGATCCTATGACCAAAATTTCAGCTCGATCGGCCATGATCATGTTCTGCACTCCCCTTGTGAGACGATCGCTTATCCAATTCACGTACAGGGAACCTGGCTTGTTTCCCGAGCCAACAAGCTCCGCAGAGACTATTCTCCTTGGCCTGCTCGGAGGAACGCTCCAACTCCATTCCGAGAAGAATGACTTTTCGATGAGCTTCTTCGACACTCCGGTGATTAGCATGACCGAAACGTTCGTGCAAGACTTCGATAGGTTGAGGAACGTGAGCAGTAGCTGCTCCAATGAAATTCGATGCATCGACCACAACACGACATTTCAGTAGATACGAACATTCAGATCTTCACGCCAATCTCCGAGAATTCGGCTTTGAGTCCGCGATCAGCCAGTAAACCAATAGACGCTAAATTCCACTTCGAAGAGCTCCGTCGTTCACCGAGGACAGATAGCGATTGTGATCCGGCAGGGCACGGGGCGGTCTTTAAAAGAAATCAAGCGCACGACCGTTGAATGGTCCGTCACTGGTTGTTTTCTGCTTGGCGCAGTAGGCGACGTCTTGCGCAAGCTTACCGCAAAGTGTTTGTGATTATTTTCTACACGTGATTTTCCCCGCACAGCTGGTAAGTAGCTGCCCCGTTCTATTCCAGACTCTACAAGGACAGTTAACTGTCACTTACTCGGACCATCGGACTTTCAGTCCAGGTTCCTAGCACGTGCTCCGCGCACGTGTCCGTATAGCCTTACCTAGGCAACTCTCTTTCTCCCTTTGGGAGCAGGAATGCCGAGTGCGGACACTCGATGCCACGCACACGAAGTGATGCCACGGCTTCTATTCACGGGAAGTCGAGAGGTCCTCCCTCGATGCCGAGACGTATTTCCTCGATGCCGAGAAGTTTTCCCTCGATGCCGAACTCTGGCTGTTCAGAATAAACTAGACGGTGGATGCCTTCAAAGCCAGTGTCTTCATTCTAATACCCAAAGCTTATATAGTGTTCACCACACCGTGGTAAGGGTAAACCTTCCACTCCACTTGGTGTAAATGCTCCCTAGAGCAGAGTAATTAAATTTACCAGAAAACACGACACGGGAACCCAGAATCTCAACACACCCCCCTTCACGTGATCATGTCTTTCGGGTAGTACATAGTTTCTCCTTGCGCAATAATTCACTTCCAATGTCTGTTACAGCGCTTGTCATTTATCCGATGTCACGTTTCGAGACGACGACGTCCAGTCTCCTCTTCGTTTACTTTACTTGACATCATTTCACTACAGTCACTCGTGGTAATCGCATCGGATCAAGCAGGTCCACGAGCGAAGAATTCCAATCGCTTTCTTTTTAGAGTAGGGTAAGCGTACCGACGTTATGTAGTGGCGCTCTTCCTTGATCTATCCAAGGCATTTGACTCTCTTGACCATGATATCCTCATCGGATTACTCTCGTCGCTAGGCCTTGACTACCCTACTTGTAAATGGTTTTCGTCCTACCTCCGACCTCGCAGTATCAGAGTCTGTGCATCAGGTTCGGAGTCTGAGCCCTACTCTATCGATTTCGGTGTTCCCCAAGGTTCCGTTTTGGGCCCTCTCCTGTTTGTGACGTACATCAACGTCCTGCTTACCCGAATCAATTCCCTTTCTCCCTATCTTAAACTTGTCTCATTTGCGGACGATTCGACGATCCTTCACAGTGTCGATCGTGATGAATTAGACGCAGGCATCAGGGCTTTCAATCTCGTACTGGAAGAGGTCCAGTCGACCTTCCGCTCT
>NW_003804514.1:0-250248 GCF_000255335.2 Galendromus occidentalis
ATGTTGGTCATGTTCTCGAATGTCGGAGGGTCAGCTACACCCATCGGAGACCCGCCAAATGTCATCATCATTTCAAACTTGAAAGTGCTGGCCAGTGAGTTCACATTTTTCTAATTCATTGGTAGGATGCAAGATGTCTGCATCGTCTGTTCCCTCGCTCGACTAGAGCAGGGAGGAATATTTTCTCCGTATGAATGACGCATAAATCATGGGTGATACGCCTCATTCCCACCAAAGTAATATTTTTCTTCTGGAACTCTGCAGGCGGAATAAGTTTCACCACATCCACTTTACACTTACTGCCTGGTGTAATCCTCAGTGCTTTCGGTGTATACTTATTCCTGAGAGTGGCGTACAGAGATCCCCGCAGTCTGCGCAAACAATCTCGACAGGTAAGAACGATGTTCCTCTCAACGGGTCCGCAGAGGTCTTCAGGCGTAGGTGGCGCGACACAAATAGAGTACGAAGGAAAATATGACTTGCATCTTCCGAAGGTCGTCGACGGACAGCGCGGAACGGACCCAGGGCATCAAGCGATCCATTCATCGCTTGGCAAGTCCCGAGGCGAATCCTTCGAGCTCTCAAATGTCGGGAGCAAGCTCTCGCAATCAGAGTCGAACGATGCATCAGACCTGGATTTCGAGCGAGTCCTTGAGGATCTTTCTTCCAAGGTGAGCATGCGCTTAGGGGATATGTTTTTCGTACGACATGGGGCCGCCAAACGGGGTAGACCGGGAATAGATGTGGCCTTGGTGTAATCTTTTTCTCGAATTGCAGTACAAGATACGGAACCGACCGTTGCTTATCAAGAGCGTGATCGACGGTGATGTTGAAGATCGCGGTGTCTCTCGGTGAGAACCAGGTCTCAGAGTTTCTCGACACTGGATATTCTCCGGCAGTCGCAGAACATGGGCAGCGAGGCGAAAATTTGTATTTGACTATACTTTCAGGCGAATCCGAGGACCTGAATATCCCCATTCAGCCTCTGATATATGCTCTCGCTTTCGGGGCTTGTTTCGGCGTCTTAGTCATAATAGTCAGATCCCCATCACTCAACATGATCGTCGGTACTGGAGTCGACAAGAAGACGGCGGAAGCCCTTGCCCGTAGCAGGGAGTTCAATCGTGGTCTCCTGGAGTACTTTTGTGAACACAAGCCCTCCGATGGAGAAAGACGACTTATGGATATCCAAAGACTCGTTGACGAACTTGAGTTCTCTGTTGGAATGAGTCATGAAGATGCTACGACCGCGGCCATGGAAAAATGGCGCACCCTCAATGAGGAAATGAAGGATGTATACCTCGAGGAAGATTTCTGCCATTGGCTTGATCTTCCATTTGGAGATGAGGAGCGCGAAGAGGAGCGCAATGTGGCGCGCCTCCACATGCTTAAACTTCTCAAGACTCGAAGGATGCACCGGATCGAGGTCAGCGTACTAAAGGGGCTTCTGAATGACGCGCAGAAGCGTGTGGCAGAACTGGAGGAGGAGAAGAGAGGACAAACAACATAGATGACACTGACTGGGAACCCTTATCGGCGCATCGGCCAACGTCGTCTGCGCCGGAGTGGCAGAACACCATGGTTACAGTATATCGTTCATGGATTTCTTCAGGTTTGTCGACTACTTGGATTATTATTGTCCAGTCAGTCGGGTCGATCACGAGAACACCCCGGTGCACCTCGCGAGAGGCAGCGGGGTTTCCTAGAATGGCCCTCCGATGATAGACTAACTTAGGTCGATCGCTCAATTCCTTTGATGTTTATTTGCAGGGTCGGGTTTCCGGTGATGGTGGTATCGACAACTCCTGCGTCGGCTTGGTTGCTTCTAACTCACATCGGTATGGGATGGTATTGAATATTATCTATCCGATTCTGTGGGCACATACCCGTGTGCTCATGAAAAGTGTAAATGATGAAGCTGTAGGTATCTGGAGTTGTGCGTCAAGGAATAAATCAGGACTGTTAGAATGAAGCAAAAGGTTATTGTATTCGAAGTTGTGTATGGAATAGTGAAATGATTGAATTTGAGATGTGTATAAAGTATTGAAGTTATTGCGTTACAATCTGAGAATGAATTATTTGAGTTTTTTTAGTAAGACTTGTGCATAAGGCAGAGCGAAGAAATGGTCTCGGAACTGTGTCTAAACTCAACAAACTCTTGTGAACAAATATTCCCGAGCCGGAGGCATCGAACTCTAACGGTCTCTAAGCAATGCAATGCCTTCTGCAATCCCGGCCTTCTGCGAGTCCTTCTGAAGCTCTTCCGAGCTGGACCTACGGAGGTATCAAGAGAGAGGTTTCCCCGCGAATGAATTTCCTCTGCTCAATTCTTGTCGTACTGTGGCGCACGATAAAACTCGGACTTGTCCGGAAATTGAAGGCGCGAAGCCACATAATCCGGTTGAGTAATGCTGTTCGAGGCTCCGCCCTCAATTGGGGAACCCGAGTCTCCTCCCTCGCTTGGGGAACCGGAGTCTCTACCCGGATATCGGAGAAGAATCCATATGGTTCATGCTCCCGATTCCTCGCCCCACGGGAAATTCAACGTTTCAAGCTCTTCGACATGGAGAACCAGGCGGTCGAATCATCGTCGAGAAAACGTCCGCCGATCAGGGGCCCCTCGCGAACCTACAGGAGAAGTAACGACTGCTCTCCGGACGGCGTAGCATGTAGGCGTGTCTCAAGTATCCTGTCCCGAATGTCTGATGGGACATTTCATCGTGAGTCTGCCGTGATGCTCGCGCCAGAGGTGACACCAGACTTGTGGTTAGCTCTGGAACAACGCGAGAGGAAGAACCGTACTCGGTGAGCAGAGACTTTGAGGTTGCTTTGTGGGGAGAGGAAGCGTTTTGTTATGTGAGTTCGATCGACGGAGCATTAATTGTGATTGGCGCTGAAGGCTCAGATCACTTGCTAGCAATTGCTTCCCGATTGGCTCTCCTCTGTTGGCTCCTCTGCAGACAGGGTTCGTCGACTGTCCAATGGGAATCTTGAAGTGATACTCTCTTCTCACTGGAACGATTCCCTACCTGAGTTAGGCGCTGCCTTTCGGAAGAACCCGTCGCATGATATGCGCAAATGAGTCATGGAAGAGGGTCCTCCGGAGTAATGATCGGGAGGACTAGGATCCTTTGCCTTCTGCCTTTCTCCAGGCGTGATTCAGCGAGAACCGTCAGGAGAACTTCCGGAGAATTGACTCTCAGGCCGGAAAGAAAATTCTGAAACGAAGGCTCCCCTCTCGGATATCGACAGAGTTTCCACATTACTTGAGCTCGTTTCACGGGTGCCGCAACAGATTCCATTCCATCGAAATGAATGAATCCTCCGTGCCGTTTTTGGCGTCACTCGGTAACTTCAGAGCGTTCGAAGGGATTCTCCGAGACATTGCTCTCTGAGACGCGCAGACAGCTCTCAAGGTTCCGCGGCTCCCATTGCAAGGAAGCGACATCAAGATCGCGAGAACGCCGTAGCTGATCCCTGAGCCTATATATACAAGATTTCTGAAGCAGGGATCCTGAGGAAGCTATGGATGAGAAGAAAAGTGGACTCGGACACAAGGCCTTATGAGTGGGATGGCAACCTCCACCTGCCGTTCGCTTGAGAAATCACGCAATCTTCTACTGCTGGATAATCACAGAACAGGCTTATGCTTCCGGTGGTCCGTATGACTTGTGATCATTTACCTACATAATTTATATTCCTTCTCGTCAGGGACGATTTCTCAACGAATCACTCCGGTTTCGTCCTCCCATGGTTGTAGCCGCGGCTGCGTTCGTTTAAAGTCTGTCAACAGCCCAGGTCTTGAAGGAGTCCTGCTTCTTCTGGTCGCCAACATCGGGAGGATTGCCCGTTGCCACCGATCCGGTCTCAAAGCACTCATCACGATGAAGTACCTGATTTTGCTTTGGGCCGCTCTCGCTCCGAACGTCTACCATCCTGGTTCGCCCATGATGGATCCGTCGGCGATTTTGCGAACCGAACACCCACCAGCCCGCGGCCATTCGAATTCTCCCAAGCTGTCTCGTGAGCTTCCTGATGACATGATTTACTGATGAGGTGTGTGTACATGGCTCCCTCCGTTCGAGGGAAGACTTGGGTTCTCTGATCACAATGCTTGCGATGCGACGTTGAGCGTGGCGCGTCCTGAGTTCCGAGATGTGGCGACTTGGGGTTTACACCGAATCACAGCGTCGGCTATAGATGCGTCTTCCGAAGCTGTCAACAGTCGAAAGATATTTCGGAGCTCTCATCCGCAGGATTGTGTCGACTCTGCTGAGTGAGACTTGATCGCCGAAGTCTCTGCGTACGCTCGTAGCACCGATCGACAGCTGATCGAGTCAAGGTGCGCGAGCTGGTATACCTGTACGTGATCCAATCGCGGAAGCGAAGACTAGGAGCTCATATCTCACGTTCCGACTCGCCGTCGGCTTCACCAGACTTGGGCTCCTCCTTCACCGAGAGCCTCGGCGAAAGCGCCAGAAACTCGCTCCGATTCCCAAGAAAGATTTACGAGCGTGCATTCGGACTTGTCGCCTGTGTCCTACCCATAACATGGCTCGTGAGCTGCGATGATTTATCGGTGTGCAACTCAATCAAGACGAAGGCGGGGCTTCTCGAAGGGTACTGGGCTTTTCCCGTGGAAACAGGGCCGTAGAGATATCAACATCATATTCGTCACGCTTTCCCGGTGGTAGGGATTTCCGTAGATTGAATTTGAGGAGATCTTCTGGAGGCCTCCGCGGGCGGCTTGGTCGTGGTGAACTCAGGTAAAGCGTCCAGTCACGAATCACCCTCGGGATCTATGCATCTTCACTATCGTTTCTGTTCTAAAACAGTCCAGGAGGGCGATGGTCAATATCACCCATATCGAGCTCATCAATCATTATTGGATCCTCGAGTATCCCTAACCGGGGCGAGGAATAATCCCGGGATATTCTTGTCCTCGGTCGTTCACTTGCTGTCTGAACAGGCTCCTTTCGGAAGGCGATCCGAGCAAGACGACGGTAGATCGCCGAGAGTTCGCGGTTTATGGTGGAAAGGCAGAGATATATAACATCCGTAGAGAAGAGCCTTGGAGAATGCCGCTTTTCAGCCCTGATTCCTTTCCCAGGTTACGATATAATTGCTGTGGATATCCAAACGTAGTTTGTTGCGGAGACTTCGAATCTCGTTGCCCCGACGGCACTGTCTGCCACGTCGAAAACAATACCTGCGTTGATACGAACGGTACGATCCTCCCCGCACTATAAATCGGCTGGGTGCGAGAGACTCGACGGAGCCCACGCATTAGATATCCGACACTGTCCGAGCAATTAGATCAGGAGCTGATAATAAATCATTGATATTAGAATGCGAACTTCATTGATGAATCATCGGCAGTGGAGGTTTCGAATACATTTCGAATCATAGTGCATTCCTCTGACTCGCGGTATTTGTTGAGCTACGGGAGGTATCACTACGATTGATGTCTATCTCGGTTCGAGGTGAAGATACCTATCATAGGACCAAACGTGCTCATCGCATTAATCCGAGTCCATTTCTTCGAGTGTACCCGAGTGAGGAAGCCACGGCACGTCTTCAGATGCACTGTCTCTGCAGGAGGATGTCGACGCTTCCGATTCGAGTGCTCCTCCTAGACCCACGCAGCTTCTGTCAGACCTCTGATGGATTCTACCGAAACCGTATGAATCATATGCATATAGTAAGAAGGTGTGGATAGGAACAGACTGAAGCTGAGCTTCTTTATTCCTCCTTCATAGATAGCTTACTCCCTACACATGTCATGTATCACCACTGTTCGTCACCGGCTCGCTGGCGGGGGAGCCTTGAGGATGCTCTGCAAGAATCGAGAGGGGTTAGTCGTTAATATAATTTCACGGGGAATAGAGACGGGATCGCTCTTGTAACGAGAAGGATCCGAAGACTCGACAGCTCGGATCACGCAGACGTCTCATCATTCGGTAATCAAGTAATCAAGACTGTAGGGGAAATCCTTTTCGTGGCGGAATAATCCGAGACATTTGTTACCTGGTACAATATCGAATGTTCGCCGGGAAATCTGCTGCTCCCAGAATACGGCCGCTTTTCTTCTGGAAACGGGAATATTCGTATCATAATACTCTGACCTCGATGTCAGGAGCTTTGTGCACCGATTAGCCCTGCGAAAAAGCTCACAGAGGAGTTTCCGGCCGCACCCCATGAAATGCTGGGGAGGGATCGCTCCCTTGGCGCACTTGATCCCCGTCGCAGTCGATTCGATTTTTGAAACGTACCATAACAGAAAATGGCGTTCGAATTACGACAGTGCGAATCAGGACCTTCGATGATCTTACCGAGCGAGAAACAGTGGTTGTTCCGATCATTCAGCTGAAGGGAGATTGCATGGACCCACTCATTCGCGAGATCCGACGGAAATCTCAAAAAACGGAAATCAATCAAGGAATCTCAATAAGATGCCCCCCCCCCACAGAAGATCGAACAATACTATCTGATTACGGAGCATCTCGCAGAGGGTGGTTTTTTCGGCTTCTCCACTAGTTTAGACATCTCTCGGCCATTCCGCACGCATCTTCTTGCCAATCGAGCCCGGCAATCCGACTGGCCCATTGTGAGCTAGTCATTTTTCCTCTCAATTACAGTCTTTTCCGTCGCTCACCTTGATTGCGGAAACAATAGCTCTCGCATATTGTGTAATTGAGCGTACGCCCATTGAGGAATTTTCTGTGATCGAGTTATAGCTCGAATAGTTGGATAGTGTGAGCACCTATCGATCCGTGATTGGTTCGGTGGTCAAGCTGGCACGCTCTTGCGCGCTGGGTAACGGTGCTCATTTGACGCAACAGACGCGTTGGACGTTCGAATCAATGAGCGTATGTTTCATTTTAGAATCTTCCGTGCCAACACCGGCACCGCCGCTCCAAAGTCAGCACCGAGCTCAATGCTTTCCGACGCGAGGGGCAGCCGCATGATTTTCTCTACGGGGCCCAGAATAATCGGCGGCAAGCAATTACCTACCATAGATGGATCGATTGTGTTCGGCAGGAGGCGTTTGAGGCATGGGAACGAGACATTACTATCAAGGGACTTACGTCGTAACTCGGCATCTCCAAAATCGATTGCTCGCCGTTTTCTGCGGTGTTTGAATTTTTTGTCTTCTGAGAAATCCAAGTCGCCTTCGACGCTCTTCTCGTACCGTCGCACTTCACGAAGCGGTGGCCTGGAAGGGAATCTCATCCTTGAAGCTTATCCGCGAGACGTCTTCGAGCCTGAGCTTCGCAACCGAGGCAGGTTTCTGAGCTCACCCGAGAGGCGCTTGTAGTTGACGAAGGCGCTCCTCGCGCAACTGTTCTTCGAGCCGGATCTCGCGGCTCGCATCTAGGGAATCGTCATCGAAGAAGACCCTCGGTGAAGTATATCTGCCCTCCTCGATTTGGAGAGCCGCTATATCGTGTCCCGGGCCCAACTGGAACGAAGTCTGTATTTCATTTTAGCATTCTGCTCTCCTTCGAGCTCCTCTCGTCTTGAATCCTATGGTCCCCTGTGCAGTAGCCCCGAAGGGACGAGCTACAAATTTGTGTCTGGATTCTCGGCAAACCAAAAAAAATTATTCCTCGTCGCAGTCGATATTTCCAAGAAAGCTAGGGAGCACATCTGCTCGAATGTTCGTGCGAACAACGCTGTGAATATGATCGTTACGAATTGAAACCTCGAACGGAGTGAGACACACTCGAGAAAAACTCTCCAATGAGCCGTGCTAGCGGTCTCTTTGAACGCGATTCGCTACGGTTCGTTTTTTTCTTCTGAATGCTAAGGACCTTGCTCTATTTATGCTATCCGAAGCAACCAGAATGTTCCCCGCGACACAGAATAATTCCACGCGCCCGTTCACGATAAACATTTTGGGCAGAGAAAAAATCCGGGCAATTACTTGATGGACGGAGGTTCTCGAGAGGCTCTACCCGCATCCGATCCCTCATCAAAGACAGCTAACACCAGAGAGTGGAAAGGCTGGCCTTGACAAGAAATTGCTCCTGAATCCTCAACGACGCGCGAAATCTCTAGAGCTGGCCGGACCACTGTTTCACTGACTGAGCGAGGATTCTCAAGAACGAGGGTCGCAACGAGGTCCGGGGAGGCTCCAATAGGTGAAGGCGTCTGATAGGCTTCGTCAAACTCGAATGAATCGCGTGTACAGAATGAAGTATTATACTCACGTCGTGCTCGCCATAAACGCTCGGACTGTGGTGGTACACGTAGTGCGGTTGAGCCACGAAGTGACTTGCGGGCGTCGTGGTAGCGTAGTGGGGATGCAAGACCTGCAGCTGTAGCAAACCCAGGGGTACCAACAGCGACATGACTCGAACAGATCCTCTGTCGAAAATGTACGGTATTACCGATGACATGTACTGGTAATCGCTTTTGGAAGAATGGAACAAAGGATGATGGACGGGTGTTGTTTCTGGCGAATCGGGGAAAACCTCAGAAAGAAGAAGTTGCCAAAGGGAGTTTTCTGTGACCATTGGATGGCAAGAAGTGTGTGAGCTCAGCGAACATCAAATTTCTCTTTCACGTGAATCTTCTTGGAGTGATGTGTTGTGCCGGTCGGAGCGACGGGGAAAAAGCAGAAGGGCCGAAGCCGCGACAAGGGCTTCGCTCGTCTCTTCGGCCAATTACCCTCTTGGAACTCATCTCTTCAAGGGAAGGGACTGAATCGTCAGGCTGAGCTCTCGGAGGTTCCCCGAGCCTCTCTGACCGGTCCCTCAACGTGCTGACTATTCATCCGTCCATGAATTACCAACAGGTCGATGGAAAATCGACGCTTCCATATTTGGAGATGGGAATTACCGGAAATACTCACGGCTAGCTCACTCTGAATGACTCCCGGACGCTCAAAGCAGCTCAATGAAGTTCACGCTCCCACTCGGTGTAACTCCCTTGCTCCCGAAGGGTCAGACATGGAAATTCTGAGCGTTCTTCCAACTGCGTCACCAGCTTCGATTTCAGTCCGAAATAGAACCGCCAATGTCCGTGTCCTCCTTAGGAAACAGATACTCCTCTAACTCTCCTCGTCCGTAGAGGGGACGTCACCGAAGTGCGTTGTATACAAGCGACAAAGTGATTCAACCATTTGCCCCGTCCTTTCCACTCGGATACCGGCGAGGGTATGTCGAGCAGCGCACGATAGCGGATAATTTCACAGACTTATTTTCATCTTCGCGGCGTCGCTTTTCCGTGCGAAGGACCGAAGCCCTATGTTTGCCACTCTACGAGTCAACAACCCACGGTCCGCTGAGATCCGCATCCGAGAGTTCCTGCTCCGGAAACATCTTCCGACGGACACGCAGGCGTTTTTCGTCGAGTTGCCGGCGACGGAAGACGTTGTTGAATAGCGCTGAGGTTTCCCCTAAGCGAGCCGGCCGTCCCCAGAAAATACAACGAGCAGCACCTCAGCGCTCGCGTCGGCAAGTCCTCGTATATAATCACGCGGTGTCATCAAGAAGAAATCGTCTCCAGAACCGAGCGCAATTCTCGACTCGTTCACAGATCCAACTCCGAAGAGGAGAACAAATCGCGACCGATTCTGAACTCCTTCCCCGCTCGGTGCGCTCTTCGTCGTCGGAGCGGAATATTCGCGATGGACGAACTTCGGTAGGAACAATGTGAGCGCTCGTTTGACGGGTACCTTCCAGATGGTGCTGCTCCAGAATTCTGATTGCATGCGCCATGTTTATTTGTCCGACCTCCAAATGAGACGCGACACGATCTGCTTATCAAGTAGCTGTCGATCGTTGAAGCTCGATTCCGGTACGAAATACAAAAGATAGGTGCAATAAGCTGGAGCTATGAGCCGTGTTGCACTACACGCTCAGACTCTCTCGCGGTGATCCCTCGTCCAACACGGAACCTTGACATGCAGGAAGACGGAATCGGAATTTTCTTTCTCTGCCAGACCGGAGTTTCCTGGTCTGACCACATGATCGACAATCAGAGACTGCTTCGTAGACGCGACTGAAGTATGTGTCAAGAATGATTCGGGGTGGCCCTTCTGCCCATTGCTGACACGAAATGGAACGAGATTGATGAAAGAGGACCGGAGCTCGCTTTGAACTAGATGCTAAGTTTCGGGCGGAGCTCCCGGCGCGACCAGATCTGGTCCCGCCGCGGCGGGACAAGATCTGGTCCCAGGTGCTCCCAATGAGCAACTCAAGTACAAGAATTGTTCCCGAAGAGGAGTCAATCAGGGCAAGCTTCGAGAGCGGATCCTCTCGGAGGCCTCGGATCAGCGAGGGAACCTCCCTAAGGCCGAGTGGTCGAACTTCAGGAGAGTGACCTATCTCTCGGACGGAACGCAGGGTACCGATACCCATTGGGACCCTCACCAATGTGTCCCAGATAAAATTATTGAGCAGATCAAGGCTGCCCAAGAATCGGGCCCTATTATCTTCTTAGAGCACGGCGAATCTCTCGTACCAGGAACGAAGGAGTATCAGGAACAGAGGTTCTTTCTGGAACCGTAGACCAGGAGGCACGGGCGACGTAGCGAATGTGCGAGTGGGTTCTGACTTGCCTAGGCGCCGGTTGTCTAAAGGAATTGAATCGGTCGGTCGAGATCCAGGCACTGGGCTGACCGGGTCAAGTGCAGGCGAAATCACGACTCTCTTCAGACCGGAATCAAGGACGCCACTCGTGTCCCCTCTATCATTCAGAGACTTCGGACATAGACGGTCCGAATCTAAAGAACTCAAGCGAACGGCGACGCCGGCGCCATGAAAGGTCACCGGTCGAGCGTCTCAAACGTATCGTAAGAGGGAAATCCGACAACTGAATTCCTTGCTCGAAGGAAGCAGTCTCCGAAGTTGGCCGTC
Source organism: Galendromus occidentalis (assembly GCF_000255335.2). NCBI lineage: Eukaryota > Metazoa > Arthropoda > Arachnida > Mesostigmata > Phytoseiidae > Galendromus > Galendromus occidentalis. Next base: position 10,866 of record NW_003804514.1, read on the forward strand.
GTCCACGCAGCTCCATCATCCGTCAGTGCGGTGGCTCTTCCCCGAAGCATCAAGCAGAACTTGGTCCGCTTTTCCTCCGCGTCGACTCATCCCACCGTTGACCAGCGCGCTGACAGCAGCGTCAGCAGGCGTGAAGCAGCCGGTCGAGACTCGTCGGAAAGCGAAAGGCGATGCTGTCAGCTCAGTCTAGACTTACTCTCCCGCAACCATTGGTGTCCTGATGACGCTAACTAATGGTTCAGGCACTTTCTAATTCGTGAGCTTTCTGAGGTCAACGTCGATGCCAATGCCCATCCGAAATGTGGAGATTCTCCGCTCCAAGTCCCGATCGACGCGCTGGCTTCGCTATCCGAGGCCTTCCTGGCATTCCACTGATCCATCAGGTTTGAAGGACTCCCAGGTCGAGGATTGTCGCCCGCGAGCTCCTCGACGACTCTGGTTCATTTCGCGTCCTAGGCGAAATGAACCCAACCTCGCCCATACCTTAAGGTGGAGCACATTCACCAATTGACAATCAGGATTGACCCTGGTCCATGCACTTGAGGATGGCGCTTCTCACCCACAAGATGACTGGTGGCCCCTAGAAATTCCTCGTACGAGCTCTCAATATATGACTACCTATGTGTGAATGTACACAGAGTGATTTCTCAGTAATTTCTGATCGGTTCATAAGAATCAATTCAATCCCCCAGAGGATGTCGGACAACGAGGTGATGATGCGGACATGTCATGGCGATGTCAAGGACGCTTGGAAGGAACAACCGGTCCCCGAGGATCTGCGTGGAGAGGCGCAACGAACATTCAGTGAAATGCAAAAAATCCGAGAATCGAGTCAGACCTGTCGAGAACCAACAAGAAGTCTTCTCTCGAGTTTGGAGGTCGGCTCCTCTCTCACTAACTTGAAATGCGACAGTGAAACGGCCGCAGATAACGCGATCCATGCTCAAGAAGTCTCACTAAGCATCATTCCCAGGAGGAGAACTCGTTCATCGAAGAAAGGCTGCGAAGCTTGAGTGCTTCCATGGACAAGGTTTTCAGGATCGGCAAAAACATTAGATCGAAACTCGCTGACGAGCGAGCTTTCTTCGAGACCCTCGCCGACTTCCCCGATCTACCGCAACAAGCTAAAGATCTCGTTTGCAGATCGTATTTCGAGCAAACCGTAATAATAATTTTAGACTTCGCCTTCATTGCGATGATCGTATCAGCGATCATTCTTCATCTGGCTCTATGAAATTCCTCTCACCAGGTGCTCGATTTCCAAAGCCGCCTACGCGACTACAGAGAGCATCTGGAGAACATCCATTCGATCTACTCGCAAACTTCCCGGAAACCTAAGAATGTGGGTGGAGTCATAGAAATTCTTGAGAAACATCAAGAATCTTTGAAAGCGGCTGCCGCAAGAGTCTACGTTCTTCATGAGAAGGTTTATTCCCTTATATTCCTCCTAGACATTAGCTGACGCCGGATAAGGCCGGCCATGTCTTCATTGTAATTTATGGCCGAGAATTCCGAGTTTCGTTAAGCTTCGATCTAGGAGATCAGAGTCAATTTGCGGATAGCAGAGCCGCCAGTCTCCAGATGGATGATGATAATCACTCGTTATGGCTTATAGGTGCTAGAGCTCGTCCAGGATACCAATCCGATGACACAATCGGCCCGGGACCCGCGGATACGACGTTGCGAAGGCACCGCAGAACCTCCGGACTTCCCTGACCTTGAGCGGTGTTCTCTGGACGACCTTCCCCCTCTCGAGACTGTTGAAAATGGACTCGACGCAGCACGTAGAAGACCGAGCGTTCAATGCTCGGACAGGACGAGACCGTTACCGGGACTCAGCTTGTTCCGGATATAACGAACTCATATCTGAAATTTGAATGTCCGGCAAGGCTTGAGCCCCGTAGGTTTTCTTTTTCTGGTGTAAGGAAGGTGGCGAATAAATTGGGCTCACATGAATCGTCCGTAAATTGTCGAGAATCAATGACTGCCCGAGGTTTTTGGGCACGCTCATCACTCCACTCAGAAGAGATGTACCATTCGAAGACTCCCGCAGAAATCTCCGCCCTCCTCCGCGGTTCTCCTTGAGGCCCTCCCCCACCTGGCGCCCTTGTCTCCCGCGTCCCTGTGAACTCTAGAGGAAAATCCATTCCCCCCAGATGACATTCACCTGACCCACAGTAATGAAGACCGTCTTCTTCGGGTTTCCAACCATGATGGGTAAATCATCTCGTGGTACTTTATACACACATCCGCTCATAATGATTACAGGTCCAAACAGATACATATTTTTTTCTCTCTATATAACGATCTCGTAACCCCTCACAGAATGATCACGCGCACAAAGGTCGTGCGAGAGCTTATCTAGTATCAAAACACATCAAATATTCCTCGTTCAGACTCCAGGCTCCCTATTCTTTCTAGTGCATATTTTCATGCCCAACACGACTCCTTCACTATGGTTCACCTCCCCAGACGGTATACGGCCGTCCTATGTACAGAATCATCATCGTGGATCGACAAAAGTGGAGGAACGGAGACAAGGACAACTGGGATCACGACAAATGATAGATTCTCGACGTGAGGTTATGCTCGCCACTGGCCTCGTAGGTAGATGACAACTCACTTTCATGGAAGAAAACTCCGTCTAGGAGAAGGTCATGAGGTCGGCGCTCCTGCGGGGCGGCGATCGCTCTTCGCCGCAGGAATCTGCAGAATCTGAAGAGATCCCCCAGGGTGCTCATAAAGTACTCCATGCCTCTCCCGGACGAACTCATCCCAGACATTTTACAACTTGAAGACTCCCACCTCGATGAGCTGCATACGGGTCGACGGATCTCGAACCGGCAGCTTGAGGTCGGTACTCGAAGACCGAGTCTCGAATATTCATAGAAATGAATACCTACTATATATAATGTGTTTATAGTCAAATCGTCACAGATGATAGCTTCAGTAATGCCCTTCGTTCCTAACGACGCACCGCACTGCCATTGTTATGCTCGTTGCCGAACAAGATTCAAAGAAAATTCTTGAGCAACGATGAAAGACGAAATCGAGGAGCGATCGGCGTTGATCGGAGGGTAAATCTGTGACACGATTCCATACTGCGAGTAGCTTATAGTACCCCCTCTACCGATCATAGCTCGAATTCTTCTCGTATCTCCCTTTCGAATTGAACCTCCAGTGATGCTTGCCGTTCTGGTGATAATTGCCGTTGTGATCGTTGTTCACGCTGTGGCTATTGCCCCACTTATGAAAACGATTCTTGAATTTCGACGGATGCTTCGAATCTTTGAATGATTTCTTATGCATGATGGAACCACCACCGTGAGCCTTATATCGCATATCCTGTTCGCGCTGGAATGGGTTCTCAGCCCTGCGGTCACCGCCCTTCCACGGATGTCTGTGCTTCATCTGGAAGGGGAAAAAAAACAGTGAGAGGATCGTCGGCAGATTCGAAAACAGAGCTGGCTATCGACAGTTCGCGAACTCGGATGTACATCTTTCAATTTGATCAAACAAAGGCCTGATTCTAGCTGCGGCTCGTCTGGGCTCGAAAAAAATACTTCGTCTTCTATTTTCCTTCCGCCCCGACAGAAATGCTTCGCGCACCTTTTTCTGGCGACCTCGGTCGAGATCCTCGTCGTATTCGTCTCTCTCCGTCCTGGATTTTGAAGAATCGATTGAAGCTCCCCAATAAGTGAAACCATTTGATGCACCGTTTTGAGGGACATCGCTGTGCTGTGTCTCGCCACCGGAGTAGTTTCCGTTGGTGGAAACATCGGAATTTCTGCTTCTATCCAACGGGTATGCCCTCTGTTGTGCGGCTACTGATGCCTTCTCAGTGAAGGATCGGGATTCGGACGTTCCATTCGTATAAGTTCTTTCCTGGGAAATTTTGCTCGATGAGCTTGTGCTGTGTTTATGTTGATTCCGAGCCGATTCGGAACCGTGCGACGAAGAGCGTGCGGCAGCCGTGGCCGGCCCCGGGGATGCGAGCCCCTTAGAACGTTGTTCCTCTTTTCTGCGAAGTTCTTCCTTCTGGAGGGCTGGGGGCATCTTCGGACAATATGACACAGTGGAAACTTTTGGGGAACGCTGAGTTTTCGCTGTGCCCTTACTGCTGCCGGCTTGCGCTGTCGGTGCTGGAGACGAAGCTCCGTGCGGACTTGTCGCTCGAGAGGGGTCGGTTGACGAGACTGTCCAACCCGGGCTCGTGCCGTGAACATTGCTGTTCTGGGACGAGTTCGAAGTGACGGATGGGGCGTCGTTGAGTTTGTCCACGACCCAGGTCAACGAGCTCGAGAAGCGTGACCCATTATTCATGGGCCCATTTTGAGGCGGAACAGTTCCTGAAAGATCGAAAGGCGGCCATTTTAGAGAAATCCTCCCCGGTTCGCGATATTCGCAGATTACTCGGGTGGGGCTACTCGCCGAATCATCTTTGCGGATTATACTCACTGTTCGACACGATTTCTTCGGCTTCATCTTCGTCGTCGTCACTGCTCTCGTAGGGAACCAAACTCTTCTGGAATTCGCTCTGATCAGGCGGCAAGTTTTTCAGCATGATCAGCTTCGACCCCAGGTTGGTGAAAATCGATTTCTTCCCATTCTTCTCCCGGTGTTTCTTATGGGAATTTCCGTTCCCATCCAAAAGAAGACTGAACGACTTCGAACGAACTGTTGTTGCTTTGTGCGGCTCGTTACTAACAATATCGGCATCCCCGACGTCCGTGCTTCTCTTAGTCGTATCCGATGTACCAGTTGCCGGAGTAGGCAGAGCTGGGGTCGACGTTGGGCTCGTCGCCGGAACAGGTGACGTGGCTGCTTTTGTCGGCAGCGTAGCTAATTGCTGCTTCCCATTTGAGAGTTCATCCTTCGCATCGGTAGCGGCACTGCTGCTGTAACCGCTGCACCCGGGCTCGTTGCCGCCGGTGGGCTCCAACCTTGGCAGTTCGAGGTCCAACTTTCGCGGCGTTCCTTTCGGGGTGCCGTTCGTCTGGTACTTCGAGATTGTAGAAGGAGGCGAGATGGTCGACAATGCTTCGGTGGATGTCTGAAAGGCAAGATGTCGGTTGCTTTAGCCGATGGAGGACTCTCACAAGGAACTCTCAAAGCTCTGCTCAAGATTTCCTCCGCAGGACACGGAACACTCAAAATACCTTTCGCATTTTGTTCTGCGGAGCACTCGCCGAAATAATCGGACTCGGGTTCGCGACCTTCGTGGGGAGTCTTATCGTTCGTATCGCTTGATTTTGTGAGGTATAGAACAGCAGATAAGCGTGCTTCTGGAGTACCTCCTTCAGGTCTATGGGTCGAACCAACGTGTCATTCAGGTAGAACCATCCCTCGGTTTTTCGCAAATTGCAATAGTTTTTGCAATACGCGACGTAATGCCCATCCGTCACCGATTTGCCCCAATGTTCGACCACACCGGTGAGCTTGTAAAGCGAGTTTTGGTTTTTCGTCAACGGATCCATACAGGGACGAAGATCTAGCGTCTCAGGGAATTGCACAAATTGGTTGATCTTATGCGAGATGCCGTCCATCACGTAGAATCGTTTCAGCATGACCACGAGAACCATTGGGAGATCTCTCAGGACGCGCTTCATCGTCGGCCGAGGCGTCTGAAGTGCATGAGGAAAATGTTAGACGCCCGCGTTCCATTCCGTGTCAGGACCAGGATCAGAGGGATGGAGAATCGACATCTGGAGATCCTTCGACTCACCCGAGCTCGCCCGCATCCATTGCACGTGTCCTTCGGCTCAGTTAACGTTTCCGCTAGTCCATACTCGACTCTGAGACGGTCTTGAACCGAGCGGCGGTCCCCATTTATCAAACCGAGAATTATCGTGGGCTCGATCATTTTGACGACAGACGCTTTCCCACACAAAGAACAAGCATACTGCTGCTCGACGACTGTTCCGAAAATGTTGAAAATTGGTGTTTGGTTTTGTTTACAAGAATAATATTGCATCTCTCGCTCCCACATGGAATCCATCATGTAGCTCATAATCTCATCGGCTGATTGTTGCGCGTGTATCTTCCAACGACGAACGGCTGTGCGGAAGACAAATCATGAATTAATGAAATCGTATGTGTAGCTTCCCGGATGCCCGCCGGCGCTCCGAGCACAGACTGCTGTATACTGCCGTGGACCTACCGCGGCAGAAAAATCGCGCAGAGAGCATCTGCGCGGATTCGATGGTTCTCACCTGTTCGCATTTTGACCAGGAGTTCCCGTAGGATTGTGCCGCTGATTACTTTTTGCGAAGGATTCACGGGGATGTGGTTCACGCAAAAGTTCTTCAAGAGACATAGCACGCAACCATCATCTGAAAATGAATATTCATGCTGACTTAGCGAGCCGCCTGAGGAATTCGCGATTGATACCATATCCTGCTGTATTCCTCGTCACAGACCAAATACTTACTCCGTCGACAAACGTTTTTATCATGAGCCTCGCTCCGGATATAGTTGTAGAAAGGCTTGCAGTTGGTCAAACACTGCAGCATGGAGTTGAAGTAACAGGTGTTTCCGACATTACTGAGACCCACCTGGGCTCTGCTGCCTGAATTCCGCAGAATCACCTACGGGAAATGTTTATCGTCATCGGGGAGATCTCCATAGAGCCCGGTCGTCCCAAGCATCGATTTCCCCAGAGCGCTCTGGATGAGGGATTGGCCATTGTTTTATAGACTCGCCTGGGGACCGTCATTCTCGTGGTCGCTGAAACGTTTCTGAGCTTTCTGTGGGACACTGAAGAAGCCGATGGAGATTTTCTCCCTTGAAATCAAATGGAAAAGTGCCGTTAGCGAACATCCTCGGGATCCCCTCTCCTCCAGAAACTTTCAATAGTGTTCGAATCACTTACGAGGAGCCATTTTTGCCGTTATTGAAGCAGTCAGCTGTACGCAGAGATTCCATCGTTTTCAACCACGGATCGCTCTGCGGTCCGCTCTTCTCGAAGACGATGTCTTCCGAAAGCAGGCCTTGAACTCTGCTAGCCGTTTCCAGCTGTGAACATCGAAGCATCGATAACTACGAGACTCGGAAACTACAGTCGGAACGGGTTTCGGACCCGAACCTTCGGGAGGATTAGGCGCAATGCAAAACATCTCGATTCGATTTCTTCCCAGGGGGATTATCAGGCTCTGTGCTCGAAAGCGTGGGCCTTCTGAAAGCTACTCACACTATCCGATAGAGACTTCTTCGATCCTGAAGGCAGCTTCTTCGACAGATAGGACGACACGAGGGTCTCCATGGCGGCGCTTAATCAAATTCCTCTAAGCTTCAACGCTCTGAAAATTGAACTCACGTTGAGAGAAGATCGTCCCGGCCTTAGAAATTACCCGACACGTCTTGGCCGGAGTTCGCTCATTCCTTGTGGTCGAATCAAGATGGAATAATCGAATTATATGAAAATGAGGAGCTCTATGTTCACACGCGGGGTCTGATGTCGGATATACCTTCCGACTCCATATCGACCGACGCTCACTGTAATCCATGATCGAGCATTCCACTGGTCGGCACCGGAGCGCTCGAAGGACTTCCGCGGATCACAAAACACTGCGGAACGGTTTTCATGGCGTGTGCGGTATACTTCTGTGCAAGAGCAGCGTGACCTTCGCTTGGTGGCCATTTAAAATTCAGCGCTTAAGGGAATACTGTATTTCACCGGGACTTCTTTATAAGCAATCAGAGGAACTCGGCGCTCATCGACCGGCGAGACGGAATCTCGACGAATTGCTTTGGGCTGTGATGGTCGAACGCATTCCATAGCTACCAGCTGCGCGCTCCACGAACGCGCGCACCGAAAAGAGCAACAAGTCCGACGATCCGGCACCCGAAAATCGGGCGTTCGCCGGATCGCTGTTGCTTGCGTACGAAAACGGAATCGGGCATGCTTACCGCCGGAAGGCATGCTTCTGCTGACGGAAGATTCACTTCCCAGGATCATTCAGTTCTGACCGGTGACTCTACGATCAAATATTGGAGCTCATAATCAATGGAGTGGTACCGAGATCCGGCCTTCGGAAGCAGTACCGCGCCAAGTTCTCTGTACGGAGGTTTATTTACCTCGATGACGGTATCGAACATGCGCGTGGCTCCGACGGCTTCGAACGCCATGCCCGAGTCGAATTATCTTGAGGCTTCTCGTAACAGAGCGAACAACAGCGGATCGATCGACGATCCAAAACTTAGTATCGATGCGGGGAAAGTGATTTAGATACTTTGTCCGTCGACAACACCAAAACGTCTCGAATCACACATGGGATTCTTGTAATATCCGTGACCGAAATCCCATGCTGTGATCATTTATTTATGACCAGCGCACATCTCAGGAGTTCTTCGAGCCAGGTGGAGAAGAACACACGTGAATGCCTCTCTGTCTCTTGTTAGACAACAGTTGGCCTTCGAAAGGGAAGAACCTTACCTCTGGAGCACACGCTTCACCTCTCGGCCATCGACAATGTTCTTTCTCAGCGGACAAATCACACCGCACGGTGGCCGCCGCCTCCGAGGATCCCGTGTGACGACACTTTGACACGGTCCGAACGCAGAGCGATGACGACGAGAAAAACCACGACTAACCGCCAAGTTCTCACTCCTCGCCGTGTGGGTATGAGTGCGTTCAACAACACCACCACCACCACCACCGCTGCTGCTGCTAGCACCTCCGCTAGAGGCGGCTGCTGCCGCTGCGGCTGGCAGGGAACATGCTGTTGAACGGATCCGGAACCCGGTCTCTGATCTTCTGAGCCAAAGTCCGAGTCCGACGACACGAAAGATGAAGATTGCGTACCATTCACCGCGAGTCAAGTCTTAGGGAAACCCTTACAAGGGGTGTTGAACACAAAATTCATTAGGAGCGGAATGTGTTGCTGTGAGAGGTATGGCATTGATCCCGATGATCTTTGCTGAAACTGCAAGCGCCGTGGGGCGGTCCATCGCATTTCTCCGTCAGGCTTTCTGATTACGTTGTTGAATATGTCTTGGGTCTGGAGCCATGGCCTACGACGGGGATCATAGCCCGGTGGGGCGCTTCCGAACTCGCTCTATGCTTCCGCTCGACGACGAATCATCGGGAATTTCTTGATTGCGAGGGATTGGATTCAGGGACGCCTAGGAGCATCCTTTGGAGTCAGAAGCAGTGCATTAGGCTCAGAACTTCGGACGTGCAATGACAGTGGCTCTTCACTCGATCGAAAACGAGAAGCGATCTGCGCGCTTATCTCATGTTGCTGGGTGGATGCTGCATAGAGCAGCGCTGCCGAATTGATGGCAAGGTCTCGAAGGACAGACCGATCTAAAATCTGTGCCCCGAGAGCGTGACACTTGGGCCCGAAGAAACATGGAAGCAACGCCGACCCGTGGACCCCGTACCGCTCCCCATGCATTTCGGATCGGAGTTTTGCTGATCTCGGACAGCTGAGCTCGATCGGAGGGTTCCGCCGGAGATCGCTTTCTTCCGGAATAATACTTCGAAGAATGCTCAAGCTTCGCTGTCGGATCTGACGGAATTGTTCCACTCGGAACTCCCCGAAATATCCGGAGATGCAGGAGATCTTCGGGAGCTTCGTCCCGAGCTTGTCGGATAGAAACCGCCTGATGTTAGGATTATGCAGGCGGGATCAAGAAGAGGGAGAAAGCAGAGAATGATGCTGGGAGAGTTTCTCTAGCTCGGAGGGGACGGACAGCCTCGGGTCTCGGTACAGGGGGCAACCTGCATCCCGGGATTGATTTCCGGGCCCCTGGATAAGAGATCCGCGAATGATGAAGGCCTGGTGAGAGGAGCATGCTTTCTGTGGATATGAAGGCGTCTGGGGCTGAAAGAGCCGTTTCCGAACCCATGGGCTCGAGGGCTCCTACCGGGCTCCTCAATGCATCAGGAGAATGGAAAGAAATGGCCTGGTTCTTACCCACGAAGAGCAAATATAAACGATAGCAACAGGAGACTCTGGAAAAACTCATGCGAGATGTCAGCCCGTCGCTGACTTCCAGCAAGAGGTGCTCACTCCTCATTCATGGGCGCACTCGGAGCGCGTCAGACCGCCCCTGTCCGAAACTTTCGCAATGCATTCATCCGACGCGCTCCAGAAACCGCGGTGTTGCTGCTGCTACCGCTCGTTCTTCGCTACTTGAGTTCCTCGAACACCGAGCTTCGAGAAAAGTGAGAGCTCATTCCCTTCGGTCGCTCTCCGGAAGACTTCCCTGCTCGTTCTCGCGTCCCGAGTGGGCCACTCTTGGGAGGAAGAGAATACAGCCCGTTGAAACTCAGAGGAGCTCGGAACTAGACGTTCACCGGCCTCGCGACTGATCGTTGTCAGCAACAGCAGAGCTGTCGAGCTCTTCCGTATCGGAAGTTGCTCCCTCGCTCGTGAACCTTACCCGAGTAGCTGACTCTTCTCGAACACACGAGAGCGAGTGTCCGAGCCCTGTCATCGTAGCTGCACCTCGACCCGCACTCCGGTATTCGAGATCAGCGGCGATCGACTGTCGCTCATCGAGCTCCGAGATTCGGAACTTTCCGCCGAAGTGTCTCAACCGATCTTCGAGGCAACCCGACCGGTGAGTAAGCTGCGAATGGAACCAAACTAAGTGAGAATGACGCGAAAAAGTGGGTGCTGTCCGTTGTCCGCAAAACCCAACAGTTGAGTAGTCGCCGGTGCGGCGACGTAGCGCTACGCTCCGGGTTCGTGTTTCTCGTTCGTTGGTGGGCAAGCGATCTGGATATGTGGACAGGGGGGCGTTGCAAGAGCTACGAAATTCGGAGAAGGTGAACATGCTTCCGGAGGTAGTCCGCGCTCCCGCCGGATCAGGATGAGCATGAGACGAGGCAGGGTATTGACGACGGGAGGCCGCTGCAGTTGGACGGATCCTGTTTATCGTGAGGATGGAAAATTCGATGCCGTTCGATGTGGAAAGTTCGATCCGAATCGACGTCGTCATCATGCTATGGAAACGCTGATGATTCTCGTTCTCTTCCAGAATGGCCGCAACGGCCGACTCTCAAGACTGCGCCGAGGTGGGAGACGACCTTATCGACGAGCAAGTTGTCGAGACCAGCCAGCTCGAAGATGAAGTCGTCATAGGAACCAAAGGTCAGTCCCGATGAGGAGTCTTCCCGGAACAGAAGTTTCTTCCGCGGGAGTTCACTCCCCACGAGAGATCCCATCTCCCGGAGGAGAATGCTCGATTCCGAGATGAACTGACAACTGGCACAATACTACCTCGCCGAAATCCGGCGACGCAACCAGACGAGCTTCAGGACCAGGACGAAGTCCATCAGACGAGGAGCTCATTCGTACGATCTGAGCAGCGAGATAATACGTGAGCTCTAACTCTTCTTTCCGTTGCTTTCCGCAGAAGCGGTGATCGACGAGTCTCCGCTGGATGAAGACGAAGATGAGGAAGTGCAGCCGGTGTTGATCCTTGTAAAAGACTCGAGTCGAGCAGAAACTCCGGAGGGAGATGCCGTCTCAGAAGACAACGAGGACTCGATGGATGTTTCTCAGGTGGGCCCCATTCTTTCGGTCTCCGCAGTCGAAGCAGCTCTGTATCCAATGAACGTGTCCATGGCTCATCCGGTCGCGTCTGGATTTCAGGTAGCGGATAATGTCCTGCCCGATAGGAGCAATTCGAGAGCTGAAAGCGCGAAGAAGAAAAGAGGTCGATCAAAGAAATCACGAGAGGCTTTAGACTCCGAGAAACCGAGGAAGAAGTCGAAAAAGTCCCTGGACGCCGCCGAGGTACGTGCGGCCCTCCATGAATCCGATCCGTTCGACGTATTGCCGGCTTTGTCATCGGCTTTGCGTTCCTCTCGTGCCGGTCAAGACCGAGAATTCGAGATTGGGCGGTGCTGAAGATTAACGGAAATTTCCGGGTTGCAGATCCGGAGATCCGCTCGAGAGAGGCATGTTAAAGTGTACAAAGACTTCCTCGACGACGACGATGATGAAAACGATGAGGGTGACGGACTCACCGTCGACCAACGCGCGAGTCTCGACCGCCGATTAAAGGCAATCGGCACGACGAAGACCTGGCGAAAGCAGATCAGAGGTAGATACGCTACGAGTCGGCATGGATATTCAAGTACACTACGTGGGGTCCTCCCAGCTCAGCCGACTTCCGGATTATTCTCTCAGTAGAGAAGAACGCCTCTGCCGCGATGATTTCTCGCGAAAATATTCCTGAGTCTGCGCCTCGTTGAGAGAGGTCTCCTGGACTCGCCCGAGCTAAGGGGCTGATAGCATGGTGGGGAATAATCTGAAATCCGATTCCGCCCCGTAGTTATCGTTGGTGAAACCGCTAAAGGGAGGAGAGATTACGTTCGGAGACTTCAGGCTGTGCCCGTGCTCGAAATTGATGTCGAGCCCTCGCGACCTTCTCAGGCGATCATCAAACGTTTCGTGCCGCTCCGAGAGCTGGGAACTGCTCCAGTTGAGGGCTGTAAATTCCTATTCCGGTGAGTGATGAAATCTCTCGGACTCTCTCTTGTCGATCGCTCCGTGTGAATTCCCGCGTCAGAAAACCTCAAATTCGTCCCCGCCAGAATCGCCGTTTTAAATCATGCTCCTTTAATTGACAAAATAGTCCTCGGAAAAGTTCCCCCCGCAGGCGGGACTCATCTGATTCCTTTCGTGTTGCTGCTCACGAATTCTCTCTTTCGACACCAGATGAAGCATCCGAATATTTTCTTCCAGTCCGCAGGACACCTTCGGGGTCGATATGGCTGACAAGGGTGGATGCGACGATTACACTTGCGATAAGTGCCAATTCACAACGAGCCGCATCAACAACATGATTCGTCACCAGACGAAAGACTGTGTCTTCAATAAGGATTTCTTCTCGTGGGAGGAAGATTCTCTGTTTGAGGTAAGTCTGCGGCGTCACGATTTCCGCATGCCGTGGGTGAGCTCAGTTCGCCCTCCCTAGATAGAAGCTCAAATTTCTTCATCAAGCTCTCACATTCGTAATCGAAATCGCTCGAATACATCGTGTTATTGTGGCGAATCGAGCCGACTGAGCGGAAGCCCGGGCACTCGTCGATTGAACAGCACCCACTAGGACGTTCGGCGAAGATTTGTTCGACCTACGAGGAGAGAGAAGGCTGTGGACTATTTTGTGGAGTTTCTTTATTCCGAAATATTATTCTGTTGCCACATCGTGTGCGCACCATTCTTCTAAAGAGAGCTATCTCCGGAAGTTGAATCAGCCCAATGCCGAACATGGATTCAGTATCGTCATCATTACTCCCGGAGACAACAATCGAATTTCACACCACCGAGGTCAGATCCCGTCGGTTGCTCCGATTTCTGACAGATAAATTCCGAATCCGCGTTTCGGCGCTACACTCTTGATTCAGCTAGACCTAGTATACACAATGAAATGAAACTTCCGTATCGGACGCCACGCTGTGTCCGTCCCATCGATTTTCACGGAGAGCGGCTTTCCATTATCTTTAGTGCTCCGTAATCAATTTCACCGATTAGAGTGAGGGCGGGATGCAGGTGTCGCATACTTCGGCGAACTGAGTCTGAACACTCTCCGCGTCAGAATTGAAACAGAAGCAATACGTAGACCGGTTCATATTCACACGAAAGACGAGAACCTATTCGACATTGAGGAGCCGCCGAACTTGTTCACAATGAGGCGTCTCGTCAGTGTATTGGTTTTACAATTCGGGGAGGTCAGGGCTTGCCGGGCTGGCGTCGAGAAGCTCCTCGTCAGACCGTGAAAGAACTTTCTGATTTACATCATGGACTACGAATAATATCCAGCACGGTTATTTCCTAATCGCAATACACAAGAGATGACTTCTGGAAATGACCGAAGCACTCCGCATTCGTCCTCATGTAAAACATTTTTTGGAGTCTGGACGTTCGGAAACCTTGTCGAGGACGGCGGCGTTTCCGGTTTATCGGCATTCGAACGGTCGTGAGTTCAGTATGCGAGAACGAAGACCGGGCTCCTAAAGAGCCATCGAGAGCCAGCCGAGGATCATCAACATGCCTCCGTACGGGGTCAGATGACGAACCCGATTGTCGTTCGTCAACGCGCGGTAGTAACAAGTTCCGCAGAAGACAAGCGTTCCGACAGAGAGCAGGGAACCAGTCTATAGATTGGAGAGACTTCGATTAGTTCTCGAGCCGCAGTCGCGCCGAGGGAGGACGCGTAACCTCCGACCGTATTTCTTAATATTCCGCCGGGACAAAATTCAAGTGAACTCACCACTACTGGCCTTCTGCATAGCGGTACTCCCAGGAGAGCGAGGCTATGAATGAAGTGATAGTTGTTGGTCCTGTCGTAGATTTCTTTACGCTGCTCCTCGATTTCTTCATTGCGATACACAACTGTCAGCATCACAAGCAGAAAAAAAATGTTATTGGGAGTCTCTATGCCGAGACGCCTCCATCCCTCCCAGCTTGACGACGTATCCCCACGACCAAGACAACGAATCCTAACGACCAAGACAACGGCAGAGAATCGCAGCGGATTTCTACTCACCGTGAGCACCGTATGCTCCCAGGGCAACGGCTAGCGCACCCGAGAGCCCCGCGATCCCGATGAAAGGGCTACCAGTTTTCGCGAGGCCTCGCATCGCTTTACTGATTGCGCGGTCGACTTCCGTCGTGATGGTCTCAGCTCCCGATGAGGAATTGCCTGTAACGGCGGGGAAACCACTCAATCCACGAGCTCCTTAGCAGTTTAGAAATCATGGACGAGGAAAAAGAGGCAGGTGGTTGACGCTCTGAGATGGCCGTCGTCGGCGGAACGTGGCCTGATTGATCTCGCTCTGACCGACCGACCGACTGAGAGAGCGGAGCTCCCGCTCGCGAACTCGGTCGGATCCACTTACCGGGAACGCCGCCCTTGAAGAAGCCGTAAACGCTCCGCGACACGACGTTCTCAGTCAGCGCGTCCTGCAGCTGAGAAAGGATCGACATGAAGGTTTCTCGAGCAGCGCAGAACACGTCTTGCTCTTCAGAGATTTCTGGAATCAACACCGTCCCGATTGACATGGAGGCCCGTTTCGGTGTCGGACGCGGATCACAGGGTCGTTAGTTTGGATCGAAAGCCGGAGTTTAAGGCACGGCAGACGGCGCTGACTGTTCCCGCTGAGAGAAGTTGATTCGCTCGAGTCGCAGCCGCGGTTCTCACTTACACACATATAGGGAGGTACTTCACCACCAACAGCAGCAGGCAACAACCACACACACACAGTCGTCGCATACAGCAGCTGATGATGACGAGTGATCCCTGGGGTCTTCTCTCTCAGCATGGGCACGACGACAGCGCCCGCGCCACTGGGAGGTCTTTAGCTGAGACGCTCGAAAGAAGCGCGAGGGTCCTTTTACAAAATCGATCTCAATCAATTTGCTCTTTGTGGTCGCTGGGAAAATGATTCAGCTCGTGCTGGCTGTTGCAATTGAATAATCCGGACGGTCTGCTCCGCTGATCTTCGAGGATTTCAAGGATCCGAGATCCGCTATCCGATTGAAGGAGCCGTCGACGCAGAGCTCGAACCGCTGGAAGCTTGAGCGAGAGTGCAGCGTGTGTGGGATCCAGGCCCTTCGTGCTCACTTGACCAGTTGCTGCTGCTCCGTCAGTCGGATTGGGTTTGACTCTGATTGCTCTGTGTGTTCGACTCCTCGGAATCAGTGCTTTGGTTCGACCGATCCGATTCGGCTCGCTTCGAAAATTCTCATCGAGCTGATACTGGAATCAGCTCGTACACTCCGACGTTCTGTCACATACGGAACGCCTTTGACGCGCGGGGACCGTGTCAGTCTCGACCAGGCCCCGGGTAGGGGCCCCGAGCTCGCGAACCTTCTGTGCTCAGAATTGAGGTGTCTACGAGTAGAGCTCAGCCCCTTGATCTTCCCGGAGTCTCCCGATGAGAGTTATTCAGAACATTCACGGGATGTCTGGTGCGCGAATCCTCCCCCGACACTGACAGGAAGTCGTTTCGTGTTCGTATCGTGTCGTAGGACTTGAGAGACCCCGAAGGCTGACGCGGGAATCGCTTTCCGCATCAGGCCGGTCCTCGGAACCAGTCGGGCGAGGATGTTTCCGATCCTTTTGCCCGGAAGTTCTTCCGCGAAACTCCTGTGAAATCCAGAGTGGAATCGAGTCCCACTCGATTTAGTCGTGATCTTTATCGAGTAGGCTTTTTCGGATTTCCCCAAAGCCGATGCGGCGCCCCATGCTTTTTGTGGCGGATAATTCCGCCGGAGTCGAATCGAATTCCCTCTGATCTCGAGTTACTCAATTCCCGGACATCCACAAGTGCTACCGAGTGAACAGCAGGGCTTCTCCTCCTTCCCCCCTTCAATCGCTCTTCTTCTCCCACACTCTCTTCTCGCTCCGCCGAGCCTTAATGGCCCTCCAACGGTTCTCCGAGTTCTCGGATTGTTCTCGCATCTCGTGAAGTTTCCCGGTTTTCGCCGAGCGCCAGGTTGAATGCCGTATTTTATCATGGCGGCGTGTGGATCTGCGTGCGCATCTAAAACCTGTTGCAGCAGCACCACGACCTCAATACGGCAGCAAGCCCTCTCTCAATGCGCTCCTGAGAACCGCTCCCGGGCTTCGGAAGCTAGAGGAGTCTCGCGCAAGTTCGCGAGACTTCTTCTTCCCTGGAAGTTCTAATTTTAGCAGCGGTAGTAGCAGCTGGACATCAGGAGATTCACTTTCGTGGCTGATTTCATTGAGTCGCTGTCCCGCTCCGACGCTCAGAGGAGCGCCGAGTTCCTGCCCGGGAGTCGAGGGCCGTCACTCGTCCATATTCCATGTACACACTTAGGTCCTTCCGTCCACATGTTCAACAGTCGTTGAAGTCGAATGAACTTGATTTTGCTCCGGGAGATCCGGGGGAGGACTCCGGTGCAGTCTCCGATTTCGTCCGTCGTCTGACGATCATCTCGGGTGCTCCTCCTCTGTCTCGGAATCGCTCCGATCGGAATCCTGATATTTACTTGGGATAATGCGGGGCTCTCCTCTCGATGCTGGGGAGGACTGAAAATCCGGGCCTCCATACTTGCGGTATTTCCCGATTGTCGAACTTTCCAACTTTGACGCTTCCTGTCCGGACCCCTCCAATTCTGACGGTATGACAAACCGTGTCTCACCATCACGGGAACTGCCGCAATCGGAGGGAGGTTGTAGGTATTGAATCGCATGGAACCCCGTGAGTCTCGCTCGGCAGCAAGAGAGCGGCTCGATGACGATTTATCTATTGCACAAGCCTACAGTAATGAGCGTGTGCGTGGCATAAATCGTAATTGAGCTGTTCCCGATCAACGAACCGAGCTCCAGACTCCGTGTCCTCGGCTACGATGAAGCTGCGAGAATAAGAGGCCACATTCTTGAATGGAACGCAATGTCCAGAAGATCTGCTTCGCACAAGCCCATGTCTTATTCTTGGCGAACCTCTGGTCGAGAAACGTGGGACGCTCGACCCCTACCCGAACCCTAATTGCCGATACTTTCACGCTTCACACACAGCACAGGCTCGATATGAGGTGCGTGTGCGTGTGACAAGCGTGAGTGTGAGGTGTTTTCTCAATCTGGGTAGAGAGTCCCGAGTAGCTCGAGCTGTATGAGGTCCAATTCAGATGTCGCGAGCGGTAAATGACAAGGTACCGAGTTGTGAGTCTCCAACGATCGACCATCTAGTTAGAGGCTTGCCTGCATGTAATGGTGATGTGTGAGCGGGGATTTATCGCGTTGACCTCTGCACAGTCCCAACCAACTCCCCGGTATTCGATCGCCTAGGCTATACGTCTTTCGAGAATGCGATACGCTTCGGTATGGCTCGCGGTTTCGATTGGACTTGCGTGCTCATCTCAAAATTGCCTCTGCTGCTTTTGAGTCATACATATTTAGAAACCGCCACTTCAGCTTCGCGTGCACCTTCACATAAGGCCGCTTTTCCTCCGAGAAAGGCTTTCGGTTTCTCTTCCGTATGTATCGGAGAAGGCACTCCCGCGGCTCGCCCGATTCCTGATTCCTTTCCCCTACACGTGCATGGTTCGAAGTATTTTAGTAATTTCCTCTGATTCGGATTCGCTTCCTCAGGCGACGAATTCGATTCTTTCTTGATTGAAATATGAGCTATCGCTCTTTGAGTGCTTCTGCTGCTGCTCTTTCGAACCAGGGAGGCTTGAGTTCTCTCACCCGATCCTCGACTTTCTGTCTCGATCTGTTCTTTTTTCTAACAAGCATGCTTCTACGATACGCTACCGCCCTAAGCATTGCACAAGCTTGAATTTCTAAATCGCGTGTGCGTGTCTTAAGGTGGAACTGTATCGCACATTTCAGCGACTAATCGAGCGCGGCGCGAATGCATGGCGATAAGCTGATCGGAAACTTCAGAATCCTCTACCTCTGATCCCTCGGGCTTCTCGGAGGTCCTCTGAGGTCTGCACCCCTCGAACTACCGGTGCCTTTCGATTCCCCGTCTCTTTGAATCCGAGAAAACACGGTGTTGCGTGAGTTGGAGAGCCTCTGCCACTATGATTGTCGTCCTGAACCTCCCCGTTGTGTCATATGGAACTTCCACATTATCGTCTTTTGCTCCAATACGGTGCAGCGATCGCTGAACCTTTATTATCCTTGAGTCCGCACACTCTTCCCGCTCCCTGCATCCGCAGGTCTCCCGTGAAATGCCCACCTTCAATGTTAAAATTTGATCGTAAAGCCCCGTTTTTAAGCTATGTATATTTATCGTTTGCTCCCCGGAGCATTCCTCTTTCTTATGACTCAGGCGATACACCACGCTTTAAGCATTGCACAGGCTTATCGTGATACTGCGTGTGCGTGCCTTAAGTGTCGCTGTGTCGCTTCATATCAACTAACACCGGGAGAAAAATCAATGAATAACCATATCTGTTCTGTATCCGGTGATTGTCGGACGTATGAGGCTGTCTCACGCCCCATGGCCGACGAACACACGCGAGAACTATTTCTGTGTATGACGCGGAGGAGGCTTTTTCAGCGTAGACTCTTACGCCGACGCTTTATGCATTGCACAAGCTTACCAATGGCATTGCGTGTGCGTGCTATACCAGGGGTGTAAATATGAAACGAGAAAATTTTTCAGAAAAGGAAAATTTTTTAAAAAAAAAGTACAACTCGTAATTTATTCGAAGTAGGCTCCCTGATTAGATATACACTTCGACCACCTTTCTGGCAGGTTGTGGATGCCCTTGTGATAAAAGGCTTCATTTTTCGAATCGAACCATCCGACCACCCATTTTTCGACTTCTTCAAAATCGGTGAACCGCTGATTATTCAAAGCGTGGCTCATTGATGCGAAGAGATAATAATCTGAGGGGGCCAAGTCTGGAGAATAGGCAGGGTGTGTCAGAACTTCCCAGTTCAAAGCGCTCAAAGTTTCCTGCGTCGGCTTCGAGGTGTGACACGGAGCGTTGTCGTGGAGCAAAATGACGCGATTCCGAACTTGGTCCCAATTTGGTCGTTTTTCTTTGACCGCACGGTTCAGATCGATTAACTGCTGTTGGTAACGGGCAGTATCAACAGTTTCACCGGGTTTTAGCAGCTCATGATAGATCACTCCTCTTTGACCCCACCACACACAGAGCATGGTCTTCTTTCCGAAGCGATTCCTTCTCACTGACTTCTCTGCTGGTTCTCCGGGACTGACCCACGATCTTTTGCGTCCAGGATTATCGTAGTATATCCATTTTTCATCACTAGTGATGATACGATACAGAAACGACTTGTTTTTGTATCTCGAGAGCAGTTCCCGACAGACTGTCAATCGCACCTCTTTCTGTCGTTCACTGAGTTCGTGTGGCACCCATCTGCCGAGCTTTGAGATCTTCCCCATTTTCTTGAGTCTTATGGAAATCGCTTCACGAGTAACTTTCAGCTGTTCTGCGAGTTCACTTTGAGTTCGCGTGTTGTTCTGATCGAGAAGAACTTGCAAATCTTGATCCTGGAACTTTTTTGGAGGTCTCCCCCGGGGTTCGTTCTTCAAATCGAAGTTTCCCTTCGAAAAGTTCTCATACCACGCGTAGCAACGAGATTTGCTAAGCGCATGATCACCGAACGCTTCCACAAGCAGAGAATGTGCCTCTGATGCACTCTTCTTCAAGTGAAAGCAGAAAACCAGCGAGGCCCTGAGAATCTGATTTTCGGGCTCGTAGAGGGACATTTTTGGCAGGGTGTCAAAAAATTTAGAAACACAATTTTCGAACTCTATCGACCATTTCGTGTGACCGCGAATGCGATGTAAACAACGCAATTGATCGGGCGCGAAAATTCAAACTGCAGCTTGAGCTAACGCCCTCTATCGGATTTTCTCGTTTCATAGTTACACCCCTGGTAAGTGTCACTGTGGGGTGTCACCTCGGCTGGTGATGCCTTTCCACGTGACAGCGCCTTCCCTTCCCGAATGTGTGTGGAAGCATGTCGTCTCAAGCCCGTAGCCAATTCTCTTCGTAGTACCTACCGATCCTGATTCGTAGCGGCAGGACTCGGGGGAGTCTCGACCGGAGTCTCGACTTCGAGTTGACAAAAATTGCTCGGAATTTCTTTCTGCGCTGGAAACCCGGCCACCGCCTGGCTCGTGAGAATCGTCGACCTCATTCCTTAGTCATACCCTTGATCCTTCAATAAAACATAAATCGTTTATACGTTGTACAAAAAGCCCTAGCCTTTATTTCCTAGGCTGCGCATAATTTATTGAGTAGTCTCTGACGACTGAATGAGGAAAGATCGGGACAGAACGTTAAGATGGAAGATACGGTCGTCCAGATAGGAGCGCAATTATTCACCGCCGTAGAGATCCTATGAATGAATGAGCTTCTCAGCGCGGAACGATTAGAAGCTCTCGGAATCCGGGCGCGGAAAATCGATAAGGTAGAATGGGTCTGTCAAGGAGCAGAAACGAAAGACAGACTACCACGGTCTGATTCCCTTGTTTCCAGGCTACTTCGAAAAAGAAGAAAACCGTGAAAGCCAAGACCGAGATTGCAATTGAGCTCGATGAGAAGTCTGAGCTCTCCAAAACAAAGGAAAAGTCCCCGCTACCTGGACCCTCCAGCGCCAGCGAAGCAACGGCAACGGTAAGATATGATTTTGTTCCCGGAATTCCTCGCAATAATTCGCTGCAGAAGTCTCTTCGACGATATCCGTTTGCTTTATTCACGGCATCCACGCTTTGCAGAAGACTCTCGAGCCCCAGCTCAGCTCCGAAGAGGAAGACGAGGAGGACGAGGCTCTCAGTGAGAGACTCGGCATCAAACGCAATGACATCGTCTGGGTGAAGCAGGGTCAGAATGTATTCTGGCCCGGACTGGTCCTGAAGGTGAGTTCTCCTCTTGCAGTCTGGACGCTGTTGAGGAGCCAATGAGCTGAATTTGAGGGAGAAAACCTTAGGAGCTCATTTCTTGGCATACAGCATGTCCGCAATCGCCGCTTCTAATCTCTATTTCGATACGTGCAGATATTGAACCGGGGTCTGCGAGGCAAAGCGAGGACCAATACCATTCAAATGCGAGTTTTCCTCATACACAACGGCGTGAGTATTCTTTGAGCCCTGTTGCGACCTCTGGAGGCAATGGCCACCGAGAGGACGCATATCCCTCTCGAACGCGGGGGTAGAGGGCAGAAATGAGCCTACTCCGGGGTCGTGGAAGTATCTTGCGGCAAATATCCCTTCTAAAGCGGAGTCACATTACTCCACAGTCAAAGCTCACCGTACAATCCACTAAAGTGGAGAGTTTCGATTCGCCGAATCGCAAAGAGTTCCTCGAGACCGGCCAGAAACAAAAGGCCGCGTTGGCTACCGAGCACGCCCGAGCTGCTCAGAAAGCTGACAAGTTCCTACGCGAGAGAGTCTTGGGTGTCAATATCGACCCAGTGCGTTTCTTCTGTCTCGGGGAAACGAAGGTCATCCAGGAACACGAGAGCTCTTCATCCGAGGACGACGAACCACCGGAAGAGCAAGTCGGAATTCCTCAGTGGGAATTACCCTCAATTGAAGATCTCTCGGCGGCCGAAAAGAAATCGTGAGTAATTTTCGAGGCCCGCCGCGGCAGCCCATCCTGGCGTTCACGATCCTCCTCTTCACAATGAGTTTTTGCCGATTGCAGGAGTGCCGCGCGACAAGCCTGGATAAAGAATTCGAAGGATTCTCGTAGAGCTTCCAACCAAGCGTTGGTAGAGTTCATCACCGGAGGCAAAGTTGGAGCCCATCTTGTAGGCCTCTACCGAGGAACCGTCCCGTCTCGGAGGCACGACCATTACACGAGTGAGGACAATGATCTCCGTCAAAAACTCAAACGTAGCTCCTGGTGGGGTCCGATCGATGATCAGCTGCAACAGGTGGGTTCCGACTGAGGGACATTCTGGGCAAGCCCTCTCACTCAGGCTCATTGCTCAGGATTCAAGGAGGACATGAAGTAGGTTCTTCGGCTCGAATAGAATCCTCAACGTCAAATTGAGGAGCCAGCCGCGAGACAAAAATTAAGTCGCCGTATCGTTTCTCTCCCGAAATTCAGGAAGCCATTTTCGAGTACTGCCACGATGTGATCGAACGTTCTAAGGAGGTTGGAGTAGTCAAAGGGTTGGACACGATCAAATACGCTTTCGAGGTTTTCTGTCCTGAGGCCATTACCAAGGCGATCTGCAAGCTTGCCATGGTCGATATGGAGACGGCTGCAGAAATCTTCGAAAAAGGTGGGTCTAAGCAAAATTCCTCGCTCTAGCGATGCAGGATCCCGTTGAATTACCTCTGAGATCCCCCCGAGACATGCATCCACCAGAAAAAAATGCAAGCATTCCTTACAGGTGCCCAAATCGTGAGGGCATGCGAAGCTCTCGAACAGCCTGAAGCCGAGGCTGTCGAACCCGTCGAAGAGGAGAGTCTTGAGCGAGAAAAAGCCATTGTTGAAACTGAGGAGGAAGTTCCGGGACGAGAGACACCGGCCGCCGAGGAAGCTGTCGTCGATGAAGTCCTCGAAGGAACGGTCGAAGCCGAAGAGACCGTGAAAGCGGAGACCGAGGAGAAGATGACCGCTGAGCCTGAGCCAGATGTTGTCCCAGCAGAAGCCGAGGAGGGACCATCAGAGAACCTCGATACAGGCGAAGTTGTTCGAGAAGAGCTAGAGAGACTGGGTGTGGACAGTGATTTGCTCAAGGAGATCGAACAGACATAATCAACGCGCTTCCCCCTGACCGGAAGCACACGGAGCGATCGAGCGGAGTAATGTTGTTGTAGATTTATACGTTGTGTGACATCCCAAAGTCGTGAACGAGGCATTCGCTCTGTCCTCGACCGATTCGAATGAGCAACTATAAGATCGGCTGAACTCGGAATCTGTTTTGCGAAGTCGACTGTAAATTGATGATGGGGAGTTAAATATGTAATCCAGCGCACAGGGAGATCTCTCGAGACAACGGTGATCATGAAAAAATATCGCTGATCCGGGAGGTCATCCGAGACCCTGAAGGCAAGGCATCTCGAGGATATTCGAAAGCTATAGAGGAGCATTATGTCGGCGCGGTTGTTGAGTGTGACCGGATTCAACCGACGGAATCATACTCCATCCACTCGGATATGAGAAAGGTTTCCTTTTCTCGGACTGTGGGGGCTTCCAAAGTGACGGCCCGTCGACAATAGGAGGAGGGAGCTATTTGCGCGAGAAAAAATCGTCGCATTCAGATAAGCAGGCAAGGCATACGTTAAACCGGCCGAGCGGACGCGAAATTTCTCTGAAATGTCTTTATCCCATGTATTCGAGGTCTGGGAGAGATACCGGCAGGAGCGAAGTGCAGACAGCACTAATGTCTTCAGAACGGCGGACTTATGATATGACTTATTAATGATTCTGGAAACCTTTATACCCATTTATCTTCGGACACTGCTAGAAGGGTCCTGTCGCGTCTATTATTATTGGAAATCCACATGTGTATCGAGAGGACTATTTTTGGTTCAATCTCTCCGACGAGTGGCATCAAGTAAACTACATACATATATTGTGCAAAGCCATCCTAAAATGCAAGCAAAATGTTTTCCCGAACGAGATGCAGAGTGTTGTCAGAGAATAAAAATATAGAATTCTCCAGACTGCTGTGATCTGTTCATCTCACACCCCACTCGTCCCCACTCCCACGATCAACAGGTAGAGTAGCAAGTCTGGTTGTTTCTCCCGGGATTTTTTTGGTGCAGTTTGGAACGCATATCAACCAAGAGCGTAACCATCCCAAGAACCATAAAGCGCTTCTCGGAGTTGAACCAGTGAATCTCAACTCCAAGCGTACATTCAAGTGATGAATGGATTACAGTTCTCATTTATGAGCTCATTTAGCATATGGAAGGAATCGGACGGCGGTCCGCAATCGATCTAATCATTTCGTGTCTGCTCGAAGGGGTGCCTCGTTCTCCGAACTCTCATAATGACTTCTGAAAACAGCGGGGATTTCGATGAGGGTCAGGAAAATCCAGGAGCCGGGGACGAAATTCATTTTCGCAACACGGTTTACCACGGAGGGTCTTGAACCCATGGAAGCGCCCCCTGAAAGATCCTGGAAGTATTCATACTTGCAGCAATACACATGCGAGCCGCGACACAGTACCCTCGATCGCGACCATGTGAACGCGATCGCCCGCTCGCGAGTCCCATTATGAGCATGAGGAGTCCGTCTGATCGAGCTGTTTTGTTTGATGAAGGCTGGGGTCTTTCCGGCTCCCAACGGACAGCTTAATGAGCGCAGGGTCCGCTCAAGCGCCCGCCTCATCAGGAGCTCGATCCAAGAGTCATGAGGATCGTGCCGTAGCATAAATGCGTACCATGTGCATTTCGGCACGCAGCAAAGTCGAGATCTCGACGGCAGGGTCTTTCGATCTTTCGCAGTAACTTTGCGCTTGAGTTTCTAAATTACGAATTTCCGTCCAAAAGAGACTTCCCCGGTCACGAGGCTCAAATCATATTCGAGTTGCGAGTAAGCCGGGAACGAGATGGGAGTGCGAATTCGACTGCTACTACATGCATTCGGCTCGGACCAGATCAAACCCCACCCCGAAAGCGTTTTCTTTTGAACTCTTGCCGACAAACTCGAATCTGAGATTTGCACCAGGACACTTCCCGCTGACCCGATCGAGGGGATCCCTCTATCAAATGAAAGGGCCCACAGCTACAAGGAGAGTATGCCTCGCCTACTACACTCTACAGGATAAACAGATGGATGGATAGACGAACGGGCGGATTCATCGACCTACTGGCCGACCGCCGATGGACCAGGAGCTGAACACTCTTGCGAGGTCTGTCTAGACAACAGAGCGAGAGCCACACCCGTCAAACAGTTTTTGCGAATTATTCTCAAGGAGAGAGAAGTGTGCTGTCTGGCCGCGAAAAAAACTTCATCCACAGACCTGGCGACTCGCTCTGGCTCTGCACTCGGGTAGCGAGCGGTGGTGGGCATTGCTCCGATGTGTGGATCCGGCATCCGTTAGCTCTACAGCCGTTTTCTTAGCGAGGACATATCTCGCCGTCGACACGATACGAGTTTACATCCGGCTCATTGATAGCCACATGAGTGGCAGCACATTGAAACCACATGACGTAGTCAGGGCAACCCGAGACTCCGAACGGAGACATTAAATGATTAATCTGTGCTGCATGTGGGGGTTCACCGTCCTTACTTCACTTCCATGCAATCCGGCGACTGCGCCAGAAGGGTACCGAGACTGGTTCTGGGGGACGCCCTGATCACTGATGTGTCCATATGCGTGCGGGGGGGACCGATGCTTAACCTTATGCCGGAAATTATCCTCCCCGGCAGTCGATACCGGTCTTGCGACATCGTTGCCTCGTCTCTGTGAATCCTTGAGGACATCTTGCTCGAGCTCCAGCTGCTGAAGCTACCTGCCCCCAGCAAAGAGGTTCTCGTCGCGGGCGCATCGTGCGATATCCGTCGCTTCTCTTTCGACAGAGGGTGACCAAGCAGGCCTGGTTGACGCGCACCGTTCCATTATTGATCGACTTCGAATCCGATTCTCTCGGAAATCCCTTTCATCGCTGGTAGAGCCGTATTTCGCCCAGAGATTCGAAAAGTGGAACAGGTGAGACCAATATGATGGCTTTACAAGGATACCCGTCGATGCGAGCGACAGCGGACCAGGAATAGGTCCGGAACGGATCACCCCTAAAACGCGGGGGGAGTGCACTCAATGAAGTGATGACGATCAGAGGCCTACGAGTCTTCGGGCTTTGCGCGCTGCAAGAATTGGTTCTCCCAGACGACTTCTGTGTTTGAAGCAGACGACTTTGTTTACGATACCGCGCTCGGATCTCTATTCGCTCGATTGTCTGAATATTCAAACTTCAATCGGGATCGAGGTGGAGCAGCGATGAGAAACGGAACCCGGACGAACGGGTTGAGATCGTTTGAAACCCCTCCGCATAGTAGAGATCGTCAATGGAAAAACAGAATCGCACTCGAATCTCAGTACTGTCTGCTCATGGTATAGAAATTGACCGACTCATTTCTCATGAAGGAATGGAAGGATATCTGAGGGCTCCGAAGGTCGGGAAAGGTCTCGCACGGCGAATGTTCTTCACGGAAGCTTATCGCAAGCACAGCGACACAATGCCCGTATCTCCTGACAAGCGAGTCCCGGGCCTAGTCTCTCGGCTCTGTAAATGGAATGAATAGTTTGCCTTCGATTTCGCGATCCTGAGATGGAAGCTCGAAGAATTTCCCTAATTTATCAAGAAAGCCGACTCCGGCATGCTGAGTTACAGATCCTCCTAACGAGAATCTGGTCTAGGATCTCGAGCGGGGAGACTTCACCGAATGATTCCGACGAGCTCCGAGAAGGCGCTCTCTGCGAATTCGAGCATCTGTTGTCAGGATCAACGAATGCTCCAGAACGATTCTCTTCCCCACCAGGACCCTCGTTGGGATCAGGATGACTCGGTCGGAATGCCGAGTCTCTCACGACTCGTCGACCCTTTTCCCACCGATTGTCGATCGAACCGCGCAAAATAGATGCTCTCGCTAGAATTCAATCTTATCAATCACCAATTGAGTAGATCGTCTGAAGGAGAATCCCGAGAAGAAATCGTCATATACTTCGGAAGATTCGAGCCGTTGAGAGGAAACTTGAGAGCCGACGGAATCGCTATATCTATCTAAGTAAGATCTTCCCAGTCTTGAACTTCGTTCCGTGATCGATCGCCGCACGATGCGGTCACCACGGCTGGTGGATGGTGGATGGCGGACGCCGGTTGAGTTTCGGTGGATCGTAGAGAAGCGCGTCGAGCACGAGCCCTTTCCTACTCGAGCGTCGCGCGGAAAGTGGTGCTGATGGCGATCGCGGTGGTGGTGATGTCGGTGGATGGTGGTGGTGATGGTGCTTTCTATATCAACTGGAGACAATACACCGCATTCGACACAGTCCCCCTCAACTAACGTCGGTGGTGGCGCACTTCTACGAGCTGTATCTCAAAAACGGCGGTGCGATCATAAACGCGCTCTCGAACGGTTCGCAAACTCGCCGGTGTATGTCGATCCCGCCATTACTACATACGGGGTGATCCACGTTGGATCGCACGCACAAAACGGGCATTACGTGCGTTTTGTTCTATTTTGAAAGCTGTCTGTTACCCGAGAGGAGGTGAGCGGGTTCGCGCGCGCTTGTTCGCTCGTTGCTCCGACAGCGGCGATTGATTCTGTGGACGCCGAGCGGGAACGGTCTAGCGTGTGCTTTCAAGTTTTGTGCCGAGAAACGGAGTATGACGAGTTCGAGTGACATCTTCAGACCATCGACCGATCTGAGGTTCTGTTTCCCGCATTAAAGGTGCTTTCTTCCAACCTCGCCGACGAGCGGAACCAACAGAGGAAAACTCGTTCAATCGCTCGCTCGCTCGATCGATCGAACGAACGGGTGATTACGGGAATCGCGCTCTTTTCCATCGAAACCGTTGGAACGGACATTTCTTCGCCGGAAGTTCGCTCGCCTCTGGAGCGTTGTTTGACACAGAGGAAAGGTAAGATATGCGAGCGCTTGAAGGTGCATGAAAACGAAAGCGTGAGACCCACCTCCACTTGTCACCCGGCTTACGGGGACGGGAGTTCACGTCTTTCTGGCTATCCTGCCATGGAGCCAGCCTGACGATCCGGCGAGCCGTTCCGTCAAGCCGAGCGTGTTCGAATATTCTTTCGAGTATTCCTCGGTTCGGATACTTTTCCCTGTCTGAATCGCGGGATTCTGCCGGAGACCGATTCGGGAAGCGACTCTCTGTCTCTCGGTGGCTCACAAATTATTCCTATCTGGTTATATCTATGGGATCATCGGCCGGTACCAGACGCACGAGCAGCGTTTCGAGGCCGACAAATCATGAAATCGGACTCCGCGTTAAGCTTTGACCAGAGATTAGATATCGAGAAGCTGTAGTCAGTTTCTCTTCACCGGGCGTTTATCTTCACCTCCATGAGTAGACCACACGGAGCGGCTGCTCGGAAACCCCGTTTGCGAAATCGCAGAAGAGCTCTTGGTTGAAATGAGCTTTATCCCGGCGGACTCGGGCTGCTCAATTTCTCCCGGGCACACTCCATCCCGCAACCGATTGGGAGCCGAAAGGTGTAGGCTCAGAGACAAGAGGATGACGGCCGGTATGTTGCTGGCGCTGCTCACAAGGCAAGAGCAACAAGCTTCGTGGATATCCTCCCGGGGAAACATCACGCTCTATGGGATTAACATTCAAGAGCTGTTCTTGAAAACTTTCTCTAAATAAACAATCAGCTGAGCGTCTTAATCTCGCTCGGTTGCGCATGTGAATCTTTCGCGATCGCGTTTCTCGAAGTTTCTGAGGAGTCACGGACGATCGGTGTGCAATCACTCTCGAAATCGAGGAAGTCTCTCAATTCCTGATCGATTCTCGGGTTCTCTCTCGGGAGCTCTGAAGAGAAGCTGGAGCCAAAATCCGACTCGTTTGACCGCCACTCGAAACCGGAGAATCTCATATGACTCGTACGTCCCGTTCCATGCAGTGCTCTCGTGATTTCTCATTCGCCGGTTCGGGTTTTCCGCCGATCTCCTCGAGGATCAGATGGGAGGAACCAGTTTATTCTTTACAGAAGAGCGCTGGGACCAACGCTCATGACAAGCACATCTGGATCTGCCATCGCCGAGACAAAAAGCTCTTTATACTCGAGAGATCCACCGAATTCGAGTCCGACCGAGGGAGATCCCTCCCAATGACCGGTAACTTCACCTGATCCCCCTCAAACGACCACAAGAAGAAGACCTCACCATCGAATCAGTGCGGCTCGATGCCCCTGGCGAAGAGTCGTGCCTTCTCTCTCTTCTCGAGAATTTCTCGAGTTCGCGACGCCTATCTGCCGTTGCTGTTGCTGTAGGCCATCAACTCCTATAGGTCGCATAGCTGCCCATCTCGGACCGGAGAAATCCATGATGGATATTACGGCTCCAGCGCGTGATGTTGTGTCGTCTTCTGCGGTCTGACGCATTTTCGATTTACTCGACTGACGCATGCCTCGGGAAGGAATCGGTAGATCGACCGACCGACCGAATCTGTCAGCCAACGGACAGCAAGTTCGACCACGCTCGTTCTCTGACTCATGTTTTCCTTCATCACGCGTCTCGAAACGATGATGCTACAAGATGTGAAATCTGATAGCGAGCGAGATAATGATAATAATAATAATAACAGTCCTGAAATAACAGACCTCATCGATATAGCAATCCGCGGAACGTTTTAGAACGGGACAAACTCTGCAATACTCGTCCTCGGCCGCATCGGACGGAGTCTATTCGCCATACCGAAGGTTCAGTCCTGTTTGGTTTTCGAAAGATTCGTTCGGTCCGCTCCCCGATAGCCGGAACGGAAGGCGCTTCGATCCGAAGTTCTTCAAGAGACGAGCACCGGACGGGCTCAGAAATTCCCCGAGCGTTTTCGTATGCTGTCGCGCTTTGTGGCGAACATTCGCCCCGACGAACTCCACAAGTTCCCCGGCGCGCATTTAAGCGAATCCCGAGTCACATAGGCCGCTCGTTTGTTCGGGTGCTCGGCGGTTCGTTTGGCGCCCCGCCTGCCCCGATACGCTCGCTAACGATAAAATGAAGAGGGCGTCCAACACCGGGCATGAACTTGTTCGTGGAGCTCGGAACCATCGCTTCACAAAGGGAGATTTCATGCATCCAACGCCTCCAACGCCTATTTCTACCCACGGATGCAGCCTGATGATGAGCTCGATCCGTGAGTCTTGGAAGCGCTTCGAGATTCCCAAGGCAGACAAGCTGTGTTTACAGCGTGTTGTCAGGGACCTCCGATCTACGGGCCCGTGACTCAGCTCCTCGAAGAGCGAACATTCGGTACGCGTTGAACATAAATTCAACAGGTGGGTTCGCCCAGGCTGGAGCCAGAATGTTCGATGCGCGGAAGGTTCCGAGCATGAATGAGTCGAGCCCTCCATGGCGCGAAGTCCGATCGAAGCCTTCTCTCGCCTTGAAGGCTTTGATCCGATGATTTCGGTCCGATCGCTCGTTTCCTCCGGCAGGGAAGCCGCTGATGGTCCCTGAACGATGATGGTCCCCCGCGGACGAGACCACATGTTGATGTGGTCTCGTCCGCGGACCAACGATTTCCACTTGACCGTTGGAGATGTCGATCTCTCAGTGAAGCGATGAGTGGAGTTCAAGCTGGTTAGCGAAATCCGCCCGCTTGGGAGTTGAGACCGATTTCTACACGCTCCTGCTCCATCGCAAACCCTTCCCTTTGGTCTGGATGAGGCCGCCGGGCATCCGAGCGTTCTCGACTCCGGATAGTCCAGCTTCATCGGGTCGATTCGCGGACATTGTTAGAGCGCTCGGAAATGTTCCTTTAGTACTTAACGGCGAACGGTATAGGCGATGAGATTGTTGTATGATGAAGAGGTGCGGTCGATCCACAGAGGCGGATCGTTACAGTTCGGAATTTATTGACCGGGTACTTTTTTCAGGAGGTGAGGCTGCACGATGACAGACGCACACGACGGCCAAAGTACCCTGGACATGAATGAAATTCGTCAGCGAATGCTCGCTCTCCAGAAATCGGCTTCGAACTTGGCTCAACTGGACCTGGGTGACCTGGCATCTCTCCTGCCGCCCGGCACCTCTAGAGAACGCCTGATCGAGATCAAAACGAAACTCGTCCAATTGCACAATCTTCAGAACAGGTCAGTCGAGACCACAGAATTCTGAGAAGCACAGAAATTCATTTCTTTCACGAGCGTAGGCCTCGGGCTCAAATGATCGGGATTGCTCAAGATAAGGCTAACTCAGTCTTCATCTCCATGCAGACGCAACAACATGTCCGACAATGCTGACGACAATCTGAATACTACGGCCGACGGCGTTAGCAATCGAAGTTCTCGCTACAAAACCGAGCTGTGCCGACCTTTCGAAGAGAACGGAATGTGCAAGTACGGAGCTCGATGTCAGTTTGCGCACGGAGCCGCCGAACTGAGAACCTTGGCCCGCCATCCGAAGTACAAGAGCCAACTCTGTCGAACTTTCCACTCGAACGGACTCTGTCCGTACGGCCACCGATGCCATTTTATCCACAACCAGGATGAGATCCGCCCTGTTGTTCCGCTGTCTCCGACGATGCATACGAACCAGAGTTTCAATGATGCCAGCAACATCCGTGGAAACGAGTCTCATTACCCCGAATACCCTTACAACGACTGGGGACGTCAGGCAACGTTCCCTCATCTTTCCAACGAAACCTTCCAAAAAGCTTTCTCGAACCCCTCGATAAAGTCTTCGATGCCCAGATTCGGACCTGTTAACGCGAATGACCTCTCGATGATCCCGAACGCGAATTCTTCACTGAGAAATTTAAATACGCTGTCGACAGGATTGAGCCTCGGATCGGCCGGGGAACTGTCGCCGCCGGTCAGTCCGATAGTTTTCGGGGCTGATGACCCGTTCACTTCTCAGACATCATTTCGCCCCGGATATGTCAACGCGAATCTCCTGAGCGAAATACCGGAGTTGAATTTCAACCAAATGATGGCTCTCTCGAAACTAAGTGCTCCAGCGACTGCGTTCGCAAGCCCGACTCCGGCTCATTCCAACTCCTTCTCAAGCTTGACGCCCTCTCCCGAACACTCTAAAACGAGCTCCTCGCAAAATCTCCTCTCCCCCTTCTGGTGGAAGACAGATTAGACGGGCTTCCTTTCAATTTCAACGTACAATTGTGAGAGAAATAGTATTGCTAGAGTCAATAGGACGTAGAATAGTCAGAATAGTGCACGAGATCCAACGATGCTCGGAGCTGTGTGAAAACGTAGCGCGAGCATCCCTGGTATTGTCGGCAAGTTCCTGAAATGATCTCTTTTGGTGTCTCTATGTAGTATTTTCGTAAGTGATGACAATGTTGGTAATATTGATATGTCGGTTATATCTCATATCCCTGGTATGGATATGTTGTGAGTAGGTTGTTGATATTCGATGGTCATGACCGCGATAGCGATTGACAGACACCGACGTTTTAATCCACTAGTTGACAGGACACCGTGGAGAAAGCGGATCCATTGTTATAATATTTGCCATCGCCCGCCATCCGGGGTCGTTGACTCATAATATATTCCGCTAAGGGGTACTTTGCTCTCGTCATGCCGCCCTCTAAGCTATCGCCTCCATCTACTCGCCCGATCGTTTCCGCTCAGAGCAGAACTCACTCCAGAATCTCATGCAACAATGCGGAAAGGGTCGCAGTGTGGCACTCGCTCGAAACGCAATAACTTCCGTAAATTATTAATTTATTCAAGACTATAATTATCGGAATCGAAAGCTCTCGCGGGATTGCTGTCGGAAATTCTCGTTTGAGTGTCATGTCATGAGAGCGAGGTGTAGTGAGGAATCGAGTAAGAGAACAGAGGAGGCCTCTTGTGAGATTCCGTCCCGTATCTGCGACACGGATTCTATGAGCTACTCACTACGAGCTGAAATGTCCGGGCCAACAACCATAGGAGCAGTGTTTTCAATCCCATACAACTTTACGAGATGATAGCGACGCCCATATCATGTGAAATGCTGGAACCACATTACATTCTGTATCGGACACTTGTGTGTCGACGATGTGACATGTGCCAATATTCAGCGAAAAAGCCTACATATTTATAGGGAGGAGAGCATTCGGGGGTAGGGCTTCGGAGTGATTCGGTGAAAGTCAGTTGTGTCCTAGCATGAAGCGAGCCGTCGAAATTCAAAGTTCTGAAATAATTACCCCCTTCCGGCTGCCAATTAGTTTTGAATCCGCTCTGAATGGTGGAAGTGCAAATAACGACGAGGATCTGAGCCCTGGCTCTGGTCGATCAGATCATTCAAAGACTTTAGGTACATTCTAGCCATGTGGAGGTCGGAGATGGATGTTGTGGAACCTATGTGAAAGAGAATCAGCTTCAATGCAGTCTGTGCGGCTCGAGATCCTCCCTTCACCTGATATTGTTCCTGATACTTTTATCTGTGACGTACTTTTTATTTTCGTATTTTATCCATGAATAATTCCGAGTATGGCGACTCACTCCTGCCGCTGCCGCTCATCGCAGGAGTCGCGGTCGTCAGCTTTCTCAGGTATGGCCTAGTTCGGAAACACGAGCTACCGCCTTTTTAGAAATCAAAAGTATTCTTTCTATTTATTGTAAAGAATGTGAACTCTATAATAGAAGAAAGTAAAAAAGTACGGCATAATGACGCCAAAGAGATCATGCGTCTTCTGCAGGCTAGATTTCCAGGTTCCAAGACCCCGTCAGTGAGCCTTAGCGTTTCGCATCCGACGCTTCAGCCATCAGCTCGAACACACAGTCCACCCTTGAGAGCTCGGACGAGGCGTTTCAACCCTACAGGAGGGAGTCGACGGCCCCTTGAATCGAGATTGCTCATTAGGACTCAGGAGAGTACCGGCATCCAGATCGGACGGCAGTACAGAAGCAAGCCGGTCCGCACGCATTTACCGGGTCCAAAAAGAATTCCCTGGAGAGAACATCAAGGGTTCGGTGATCCTTCAGATCGTATCGAGGCCCTAGTCAATCTTGTGAGGACATATCTCCGAATCTCTCGAGAAATCGTATTCACCCAACAGCTGTAGCCCGGTGGTAGCGAGACGGCTCTACGTTTGATCGGTGGGCCGTTGCAAACGGCAACGCAGGCGACTTTGTAAGCGATTCCGGCGCTCCCGCAAGGCTCTGAGAGAGGATCAGTGGTCAAAAGATTCGGCCTGGGGCTACCTGTTTTAGTCCGATCCGGGACGCGTAAGACTCACCAGGAGGAGGCGCTTCGGTGCTTTGCTCTGTTGAGCTCGTCGAGGCGTACGTGGACGCACTGGGTGCTCTCTCCTCAGGAGCTGCAAGCGTCAATCATATCTCAAAGTCGGCACTCCGATCCAAGGGAGAATCAGGACTGCGCAGAATTTTGACGAGCTCCGAAGATTGCCGCCAATGAGTTAGAGAAGCTGTAGGACTCACACCCGTCATCCTGAGCGACGGAGATGCTGGACAGCAGCAGTACAGCGAAGATCGAGATGAGTGACATCGTCCTCATGCTGATCGAACAGGCAATGATTGAAATATTGTCACTCCCTTCCTGACTCCTTCCTTACTTTTATAGATGGCAAGGGAGACTTGTGCTCATCTCGCTAGTGCCAATCAAAAATCAGGTGATCGAGGTCGCCAAACAGACGGCAGTCACATTGGGGACCCGCTGTAAAGTTCACGACATCTGAAGGTCGCTCCTATGGGTTTCCGACTCCGGCTCAGGAGCCTCACGGCATTGCGCTAGCGTGAAGTACAAGTGCTTATTGTTCTCCGGTGGAATCCGTCATTCATCGGATCCTGTGGTCGTTTCTATTGGGTAGAAGGCTTGAAGTGAGCTTTTCGAATGACAGCTCGTTGAAATTAAGTTCGGCATCGCATCGTTCAAGCGATACGGATGTGATTCGTTCGCACAAGTGAAAGCGCTATAATCAGAAAGTGTTTGACGCGGAGAACATTCTAATCCTTGCTAGATCCCATCTACGAACGGGGTCTCCGACGAGTCCTCTCACTCGGCGCGTGAGAAGCGGCGGGCAGCCGGCCGGCGGATTCGAGTGCCGCTCGGGGCGGTGTTCGATAGTTCTCGTACTTCCAAATGCAATTCATCGAAACGCTGTCCGCTGACGGGGATTTCACCGGATAATGTTCGAATAGCGTTTTTTCGACTATCAAGGTTGAAATCGCCGCCTCGTAAGGGTGGGGCTCGTCCTCATAGACCCTACCCACTGAAAAAGCCTCTCATGTAAGCGTATCCGCTCGCCACATGTCTTTACGGGTTTCCATCTGTGCGGCAGTTCCGTGTGCTGGGAGATTTTCCCCGCTGAGATTCCGTGGGAGCGAGAACGTGAATCGTCGGAGGGGTTCTCTCCCCGGTGGAGGCTCTGGAGTTTTACCGGAGGAGCCTAGAATCGAAGTTTCTTCAGGCGAGCTTCTCCGCTTGAAGGAATTCGCGCTCTCGAGGAAGGTTGAAGCGAGAATCTATCTATCATACGGTAAGGCGTTCTTTCCTCGGCTGTCTGAGCTTTTTCCACGAATCGCTCCTCCGAGTGAAGGATTCAGCTGTTCCGAGAGGATTCTTGCTATCCGCCGGTCCCTCGGTTTAGGAGTCCACATGAATCCCGGAGCTCGAAAATAAGTTCCCGAAAAAAAAATCCCCGGAGCAAATGCGGAGCGTGTCCGTCTGGACTGACGAGTCTATCACAGAGATTGATGTCATATCGCTATCGCGATTCTTCCGAACACCAATAAGATGGCCGCCGGTGTACATATTAAATAGATTTATTTCATCGTCCCACGTCTTACAGGTCGGCGAGCTCTCAGCGCAATGCCACGATTCGGAACAATTGAGAAAACCATTGGAATGAAGAGGAAACGACTCGGATGTCGGGGAGTCAGGGGAGAAATATATGTTCCTTGACTGCATCGACCAACATGGAGACTTGCTTTCGTACGGTAGATCCCATTATTACCCATCTGACTCTCCTCTGTGCGCACAGACTCTTCTGCACCGATACTTATTTATGCAACAAATTTCCATTCGCTCTCCCTTTCTCTCGAACTTTGGGTCGCTTGCTTGGTCTCGGTGTTGACTCGTATGAATTGTGAAGCTAATCACTCTTTCTTATGTTTCGAAGCCGGCTCTTTATGGTGGATGAAAACAAAGCTAAAAACAAATAATCCGAGCATCATCGAAAACGCCGACCAGTAGTAGGGCTTGGCCGCAGGGATGAAACGTTCGTACATCGTGTGTTGGAGCGGATGCACGGAGACCTGACTAGCGACGACCAAGTTGTCGTATCCGCGACGTCGATGGTCGACCTTGAAGCGGTAAACTCCGTACACGTCGGGAACCTTGAAGGTCACTCCGTATGTCCCATCGTTGGCCTCGCGCTTCATCTCGGTGCGGACGAAAGGATCGATCCGAACGAATTCGAGCTGGATCGACGGGGCGTCGTACGGGATCCACTTCCCGGCGTTATCCAACATCTCGACCTTCATCGAGAAGCTCGCATTGTCCATGACGGTGTAAGGACCGCCGTGTTTCACGTCCGAGTATCTCAGAACGCCGGTCTCCTTGAAAACCCAACGCGCCAGAGACTCGACGAGATCCTTATTCCCGCTCTTGACAGCCATCAGGTCACCGTTGGTTTTAACGACGGCATCGAGATATTCATTGCTGAACATGGACAATGAACCGGAAAAGAGAACCCTGGCGTTGTTGCGAGCCTGTAGGGATGCGACGAGAGCACCTTTCTCCCCAGCAACCAAGGGTGTCGATGTGACCGCCTTCGATGCGGGTGCACTGTAAGCAGTGGCAGAGCTCCGGATCACGGTGGTCACAAGCGGATTCTTCCGGTCGGTTATCAAACCGATGCCGCTGAAGAGCATGGGTTCGAGTTTCTTGGTGCCGATCATCGCAGGAACATCGATGACTTGAGAACTGTCGAAAGCAATTACGGTGTGATCTCCCTTGTCAAGGTAGACATCGTAGTTGTGATGGTCAAACATTTGGTTCCCCTCGGAGTCGACTTCGAATCCGCATTCCGCGGCCAGTTCCTTCATGACATTTCCTACGCGCGAATTCACGGCTGCCAACACGTTCCCGCCGTTGTCGATGAACTCCGTGAGCGCCTGGACATTGATGGTCCCACCGAATTCTGGAATCAGGAACGCAATTCTGTGTTTATAGAAATGCCCAATGGCGGGTTAGATTACTTCTCGAACAAAACTCGACGGAGACTCGACCAGGTGCCTGAGCTTCCCCGGATAAATTGCTCGCTCCGAACATACCTTCTGTTGTTGGTGTGAAGAGTATCAAATGTTTGTAGAGGAACTCGCCGTATTTCTTCAGCGTGAGAGTCGAGTCATCTGCCTGTTTGAATGTCAACTTGTAGCCTCGCTCTGGAAGGAACAGTGCCGGTGAAACCCCTTCGGATGTCGAATAATCGATAACCAGATCGATCGACGCGAAACTATTCCCAGGAGCCGTCAGGAGAGAACTTAGCGACTCCGACTCCAGCGGGTCAGCTCGAAAAAATCTCTCCTCCTACATACTGGACAGCTCTCGAATCTGATGACGTGCGCTTGCGGCGCGTCTTCTCCACGCCGGAGTCAGCCATCTCAAGCTCAATGATCGACTGGACCAGCGAAAATGGACCCGAGCTGATACCAGGCG
Source organism: Galendromus occidentalis (assembly GCF_000255335.2). Taxonomy (NCBI): domain Eukaryota; kingdom Metazoa; phylum Arthropoda; class Arachnida; order Mesostigmata; family Phytoseiidae; genus Galendromus; species Galendromus occidentalis. The sequence goes on from NW_003804514.1 coordinate 48,613, forward strand.
AGGCCCACATATATCGATGCCTGACGGTTCAGTACTTTCACTCACCTTCCAGAAAGTTGAAGAACTGCGAGTGCGTGTCTCTGAACGACAGGCTATCCACCAGAACCAGAGTCTCGCCCGGCACAGCAGACGCAAGAGCGAATAAGCTCAATGAGATCGCGAGTAGCAACTTCATAACGCTCTCTAGAATCGTCTCTCAGATTTAAACACCCAGCCGATGGCGACGATTTCTTCTAAAAACTTCCGTCGCCAACAACAAAGGAACGCCGGCTGTGGCAAAAGTCTGTGTCGTGTTGGCCGCGGAGCAAGATGGCGGATGGTACGATTCCGAGGCCGAGTCGGCATGCAATTCGGCCCGTACGCTTGAATGCAGTGTATGGTGTACTTCTGTACGCTTGTACGTATCTTAAGTCTATGGCGAAAGCGTACAAGATGAACGGGGGGTAAAACTGCACAGAAATGGAATCTGTCTATGGGAGAGGGTAGACAATGATGCCGATGATCTTCGTAGGAATTCCGAGCGGAATCGGGCGGAACCACAGAGCACCGTATCGGGGGACTCGGGACCACGGAAGATTACACTGGAGTTACAGAGCATCACACCTGGATCATCGAGGACCACATCAGGTCACGGAGGACGGAACCGGGTTCACGGAGGACCACACCGGTACCATGGAGGACAACACCAGGACCTTGATGGACAACCCCGGGACCGCAGAGGACAACACTCTCTGAAGCTCGGGCGGCGGGGGAGGGGGGGTGCTAAATTTTACAGCTCGTCGATTTCCGCTTTTTGACTATTCAGCCAGTACACATAGGGAGATAACGAAGTTCACTCGACCTTAAGATTTTGGATCGAGGAATTATACCAAATATCTCTCCAGATTTCTTGAAGCGTCTCCTTTATCCGGGTGGGCATCGAGTCTGGATAGGACTAAATGCGTAACAAATGCTCAATGGCTTGATTTCATCGACATAAAACAAACGGTTCTCGAAACAGGGTGGGTCGCCGGTCGCCGTCTACGGCGAATATAGTACAAAATCCTTTCTCGAGCCAGTTCTCATCGGAAGTCAATGCGGAGACATATGTTTCAGGGAAATACTCATCGATGACGAATGGGTCAATCTCGTAAAAAGCCTATATTTCCTGTGAGACTTCGTTAAAGGATATTACGGCATTTTCCATTCATCATCGGAATATTTTGTCAAGCGAGTATAATATCCGGGATCGGGTCGGGAACCCATGATACTATGCGGAGATTTCAATGTTTACATGAGATGAGAGAAGGCAAAGGTATCTCCATTATTTCTAGAATCTGGATAAGGATTCGAACTCGAAACAGTTCAAACGATCTTCACAACAAGAAATTAAACATGCTCGAATTTGATCCCCACCCGCCCAAGTTTGGAAACCGTCGCCAACATCACCTACTCCGGTTACCATAAACCTATCTTCAATATTCTATGGTCTTCATGAACAATGATCACGGCTGAAACTTGCTGTCAGGCCACATCGGGAACCAAGAAACCGGATATGAAACACCGTTCTGAGCTTTTAGGTATTTCAGACGGCTTGCTCATATGTGATAATGGTCATCGAGTCATTTAATAATAATAATAAATCATCGAGTCATTTCAGATAGAGATGATTCTGTCCGTCATCCCGAAATAGTGAGAGAGCTTTGTGTTCGATCCAAAGCTATTTGAGGAATTTGAGTTCGATCACGATACGATCAGACCTTCGGAAAACCTTCGTGGGGGACTCTGGAGGAATGAGAGGACGAAATCATGATTTATTGTCAAAAGGGGGTCAGTATGAGGAGTTAAAGAATTGGAACTCCCATCGATGAACCCAATGAATGAATCATGTAATTCGAATGATTGTTCATCATTCGATATCAAAATATTGATGACATTCATTACAAATTACAATAAACGAGAAATGTGAACAACAATGCAAACACAGAATGAACTAAATATTTTCATCTGTCGTGGTCAAAATGTGGTGTAGATGGACTTTGGACGAGTCCGGTGTAAGACGGATGTTCAGATGTGCGAGGTGTACAGTGTGCGAGAAGCAGTCGGAGAGGACGGTCGCACAGCGACGAGAGGTCGGCTGTGGCGGTTATTGAGAGTGTGAAATAAACTAGAGGTATCACAAGTTGGTTCGATATTACCGAGGTCTTCACTTGCCGTATCCCAGAAAGACAGCCCCGATATTTGCAGCGATGGGATTTGCGGCGAAGATCTTGGGAAGCAGAGCTAACGAAGCTAATGTCGTATCAGGGTTCGGACGGAACCAAACGAGAAGTTGGTGCGATGGATGCGAGAATGCTTGGAGAAGTTGTGGCCCAAGTGATGCAAGCGATTAAAAGGGAAGATGCGACGGAAATTAGGTCGGTGGAGTCATACCCGGACACGGCCGGATCCGTGCCTCTGTTCATTGGGGGCAGTGCGCTAGAGTCTAAGCAATGGCTGACCAAACTTGAGCGAGCGCGACGGATGGGCAAGTGGTCTTTCGATCGGTTCATGGCGGTGGTTTCAACGAAAATGAGAAGAGGTGCGGCAACCTGGCTGGGAATCTCGGGGGAGTCGTGTGAAGCTTTTGATGGATGGCGGAGCGAATTTTTGAAAGCGTTCGTGCCGGCTAGATTGAGGAGTCAGCTCATGGAGCAATATGTTGCGAGTCGGCAAAATCGCGGAGAATCCATGATGGAATTCGCGAGACGGGTGGAAGCGTTAGGAATCGAGATAAATACGGACACGGAGGATATGAAGTACGTTATCATCCGATGGTTGAGCCCAATGAATAGGCGGTTCGGGGAGATGGTGGTTAATTCGTATCACAAGAAAACCACGGATCTCATCCATGACCTGGAGGAAGTCGAGGGTGGGCTCGGTAGGAACCTGCAGCGCACGAGTTCTTTTCAAAATGACGAAGGGCGGTATGTGGCACGGCAAATAACGTGTTATCGCTGCGGACATGAGGGGCATCGGACGATCGACTGTACGGAGCGGTATAGCCCAGGCGAGACGTCTTGGCGACGCACAATCCCAGTCTCGACGCCGGTTGAGTGAGGATAGAGGAGACAGAATTTCAAAATCTGGATCATATAGGGAGGGAGATACGCGGAGCAGCGAGGTGACTAATCAAAGGGGGAGAATGGCGAAGCCTTACGTGGCGGAACCTGCGGCGGCTAGAACGATGGCGAACGTCGGCGCGGTAATTGATCGACAGAGTGCACGTAACGCGTCGACAAGTCGCTATAGGTGCGGTCAGCCAGGCCCCTTTTCGCGCAAGTGCACTACGGTAGTAGCCGTGGGTGCGGACCATAGCGAAAATGAGGAGATGCTCGAAAGAAACGAAATGTATCATTGTCGGGCATTGAAAAACGTGCTGATCAATGGTCAGCCGTGGACGGCAAAGGTGTATACTGAGGCGGGAGTTAGCATAATATCGGAGAAGGCAGCGGAGATGTTGAGTCTCGAACTGTTGCCGGTACGGAAACATCACTAGCATGAGTAGAGACGCCTGCAAACCAGTAGGTAGGGCGGTAGTGCAGCTGGGAGTTGACGGTCTTCGCATTGAAAATTTCTCTTTGCAGGTATTACCCCGCGGTACATGGAGGCGGAACGAGGTACTTCTGGGAAAGGATTTGATCAACGAGGGTTTTGTATCAATCTTTTATGGCGGTTCCTCGTGGTTCGTTCAAGACATCGTTCGCAAGAATCGCGAAGGAATTACCTCCGGGAGATCCGAAGGTGGAGTTCATTTTTAGAACGGAGGGAAATATCGCATGCCACAGTGCTGTTTTATCCGTACTCACGTCTTCATCCTTTAGTTTTACAATGATTATAAGCTTGGAGTACAGTAGCAATGAGCTTGGTAAGCTTTCAGAAACTTGAAATCAGGTCGGTCGGGAATTCTCGGAACCCTAAGCGTCTCCCCTAGATTTCTCCCGCGTCTCCCCCAGGAGACGCGTCCCCCTAGTTTGAGAAACGCTGGTCTAGGATAAGGCGGTAAGGGTTCCGGTGATAAATAACAAGAACGAAACGGTCAATTCAGGGCCAGGTACGGTCATTGCGCGCGGGCAAAGGGTCTCAGATAAGCGTGACGAGTATTATGATATCACTCGCGAGGGCCTAGTTGGGAGTAGTACAGCGGACTACAAGAAGCGAAGTCTCAAGTTTGAGGAAGCGGGAGAAGCTTCAATAGAGGAGGAGTTGCCTACCGCGACACTAGTATGTACGGCGGTACGGACCTATGATGAAATGATGATGATACAGGCCGATGATGTCGATATACAGGATAAGATAAAAATGATGCAAAAACCGGCGGAGGATAGGACGGTACGAGAGAAGACGATGACCAGAGACTAAAAGCTGAGAGGTGGAGTGTTGTTTCATGCCGAGAAAGGATGCTTCTTAAATATATTTTTAGAACTTGTCATGCAGCTGCTTAGACGTGGAATCGTCTCGAGAATCCAACGCACTGAGTTCCAAGGCGTTCACAGCAATATTCCCGGAGCTAGACCGGTTCTCATGGGTTCCATAGAAAAAATTCGCCTATTGTCACGGCATCGGCAGAAAAAATGTTCGAATTTTGCTTTTTGAATATATTTTTAGAAACTGTTTTGCAGCTACTTAGATGTGAAATTGTCTCAGAAATCCAACGCACTAAGTTCCGAGGCGATCCGAGCAATATTTTCCGAGCTAGACCGGTTCTCGTGGGGTCCATTGAGCTTTGTGGTACCGGCGAAAATGCGAAAGCACGTGCTGGTAATGGCACATGACAAGGCGGGACACTTCGGAATTGAGAAAACAATCGAAATAATGAGGCGGTTTTACTGGTTTCCAAAGATGAGACAGTACGTGGTTCATCATATCCAATCGTGTATGGAGTGTCTGTTCAATAAAGCGGCGGTTGGAAGACAGGAGGGAATGCTGAATCCAATTCGGCCGGAACGACGACCATTCGAGCGGGTCCATATCGATCATTTAGGACCTCTTCCGAAAACGAAAGGGAAAGAACATATCAGTGTTGGTGGACGGCCTAACAAAGTGCGTATTGCTGGAGGCGGTAAAAACAAGAAACGCGGCGGCTGTAATTGATTCCCTGACACGGACATTCAGAACATGGGGAACATGGAACACCGATGTGGCTAGTGTCGGATCGTGGGACGGCGTTCACGGCGAAATCAACGGAGGAATTTCTGAGCGCGATGGGGGTTCGGCATATTTTGATCTCGACTCAGAGACCACAATCAAATGGTCAGGTGGAGCGGTTGAATAAGGAAGTAGCGAGACTACTACGAACATCAGGCGAGAGTCCGGATAAGTCAGATTGGGCGGAACATATTCAGGGGGCACAGATGCACATGAAAAGAGCACCAGCGAGGGGGCAGCCTTTCGAGACATTACATGGTTATCTTCCGAGGTTATACAATTTTTCGGGGTTGGTTTTACAAGAACCAGAGACGGTATGGACGCCGGCAGAGGAAATTCAGGAGGAGATTCGGGAGACGATCATTAAAAATCAAGCGAAATACGCGGAGGATTACGATAAGAAAAGGGAACCAGATTGGCGGCGGTAAGAGATCGGGGATATCGTATTAGTGAGGCAGCGTCCGGTGCAGACGAAGTTAGAGAATATTCAACGGTCGGAGGCATCGAAGCAGTCGCTGGTGGAGAAGAACATCGAGCAGAGTGAACAAGAGGACATTCGAGTCGACGAGTTGTCACAACATTTCGAGGGTCTGAACATGTCGATCCACGCAGAGGAGACGGAGCCGAAGATTAGAAAAACAACAAAGGCGGTGGGGGAGGAATCAAGTGACGATTCTAGAAAAGACGGGGCGCCAAAATCGAAGAGCGAACGGGCCCGAAATCACCAGAAGGTTGAGGTTACACGTTACACCGCTGACGGGGAGAGAGGCTCGAAAACGACGAAAAGAGGGTGAAGCAAGAGTTCGGCCGAAGCGAACAGTGCATTTCCGAGGCAAATATACTAAGCAGATGGTTAGGCGGAAAAAGCAAGGAGGAAATTAAGAATATATGATGAATTAGAGAAAAATATATAGGTGGTAATGTGCTGGTAGGCAGTGGAAAAAGAACGTCCAAGTTGAGGGCAACTGGAGGGTAACGACGGCAGAGCGAGCGGGCGATGCACGCTGCAATCGGCGGAAAGAAGACACCCCCAACGGAAAAAGAGATCGGAAGGCTCGAATTGAACAAAGCAGCAGTCTTTTCAACGTTCGGTGTGCTACGAGCAGGTCGACAATGAGCGTGTGCGCGGACTGCCTGGACAATCGGCATGAGACAGGGTCGCCGTATTGCAGTGCAAGAAGACGGACGTGTCGAGCGTGTAATAAGGTGGGACATTTTGAGAGGAACTGTCCAGCAAGAGTGTGTTTCCGGTGCGGCGGAACCGGACATCTGAGAGACATTTGTCCCAGCCCAAGAAACATGCCGCCGGTTGTTCAGGAGGTTCGAGATTCGAGAGGTTCGGGAGGAACAACGAGAGGACGGCCGCGGAGGAACAGTCGGCAGAGGTGAAAATGGCTGGACCGAAGAAGACGTGCACAATTGTAGGATGGTGGCGCAGGTCGACAATGAGCGTGTGCGCGGACTGCCTGGACAATCGGCATGAGACAGGGTCGCCGTATTGCAGTGCAAGAAGACGGACGTGTCGAGCGTGTAATAAGGTGGGACATTTTGAGAGGGACTGTCCAGCAAGAGTGTGTTTCCGGTGCGGCGGAACCGGGCATCTGAGAGACAATTGTCCCAGCCCAAGAAACATGCCGCCGGTGGTTCAGGAGGTTCGAGAGGTTCGGGAGGAACAGCGAGAGGACGGCCGCGGAGGAACAGTCGGCAGAGGTGAAAATGGCTGGACCGAAGAAGACGTGCACAATTGTAGGATGGTGGCGCATTATAAATGTGCGGTGTGTCTGATGGCGCCGGATGATCCGCAGACGACGAAGTGCGGTCATCTTTTCTGTTATCTATGTCTCGCGGAGGTGTTAAGGCGGAATCCGTTATGTCCGACGTGCAGAACGTCGTTACGAGGTGAAGATGCCGTCAGGAATTTGTATCTATATGGCGGTCGTTAGAGTTGGAGGAGCTGTCAGGAGTCAGCTTACAATCAGGTAGCGTGACCGAATGTCGTGGTCAAAATGTGGTGTAGATGGACGTTGGACGAGTGAGGTGTAAGACGGATGTTCAGATGTGCGAGGTGTACAGTGTGCGAGAAGCAGTTGGAGAGGACGGTCAAAAAGCGACGAGGGGTCGGCTGTGGCGGTTATTGAGAGTGTGAAATAAACTAGAGGTGTCACAAGTTGGTTCGATATTACCGAGGTCTTCACTTGCCGTATCCCAGAAAGACAGGCCCGATACATCAAATTCATATGGCCCCCTGCCTGTTCCGAAAAAATACATTCACAGTTCGCAGCGAAGCGCGACCGGGCACGATAGCACTCTAGGTTCTTCCCTTAAGGTTCTCCTCCATCGACTCCATCTCCGTCACAATATGATGCGACGCCCCGGAATCGATGAGCCAAGAAGACGAATCATAGTCGAGCTCGGATACGGTGGCAGTGGAGATCTCAACGTCATCATCACTGCGAGGGGCGACTTCTGTCACATTTGCGGAGGCCGGGTAAGGACTAAGGACGGCGTTGGCGATTGTTATGTTGGGACGCTGGAATCTCGGTTGATTATTTGGACGGACACGTCGGTTAGACCGTATTGACATCTGAGGGAACATCGCTGTTGGGGCCGTGGGTATCGAACTTCTTGGAGTTTATGGTTTCTGCCTGAAGTTTGATAGCTTCATACAGATTCGGCAGCGTTTGCTCAGAGGCGGCTTTCACAGACCAGAATAGCCCTAATTGTGTACATGACGGAAGCAGCAGCTGGAGGAGACGGCGACATGCCATGGGTTCTCCCAGCGCGGCATCCGCAGCCTCTACACCAGCCGTGACCATATCGAGGACATCCATGTTCTGGATTACCCTTTTCCTGGGATTCCATTCAAATTTGAAGAATCGCGACACAGCGGTGACTCTTGAGGCCTCGGCCGTCGCACCAAAGCGCTTGTTGAGTTTGTCTCAGATGTCCGAAGCAGCCGCATCCTTAACTGTCGAGCTGACTTTTGAGGCAACAAGATTTTGAGAAATCGAAAACAGCAAGATAGCTTTTGCGGATAAAGCTTGCTTGTATTTGTCGTCACAAGGCCCTAATTTTCTTTTCCACTACCTCCCAGGCATTACCCTCTAATTGGAGACGCGTAGTCACAGTCGATTTCCATGCCAGGGAGTTGGAGCCGTCGTCTGCAAGTATCACCGAACCGAGTCGATTGAATTTCTTACCAGATGTGCTTTCAGAAGAGTCAGCCATAACTCCTACCTGACTGGTAAAGAGTTGAGGTGGAGCCAAGTCGTGATCGCGAAGATCAAACGAATGCTCAATCTCTGACTCTTTCTGCATGCGCCGAAAGAACCGTGTGAAGCTGTACGTAGTCGTACGTTTAAACCAGTAGGTGAAGACTGCGTTTTCAGCTTACCCTCTCGATCGTTGAGGAGATGTACAGGAACTCTGTGCAGCCAGTTGGTCAGGCCAAAAGTGCTGATAACGTAATAGAGGTCAAGATTCGTAGCTCTGGTACGGAGTAGGAGAGCAGCCCGCTCAGGAATACACAGAGATTTAATCGATCACATGTTCTATGATAAGATATACCTTTGTTGCACAAATGAAGAGTTTTCCCATTAAAAAAAAGATACCACAGTGAATTTTATTGGCCCCGTGGGGTTGCCATGAGTCATAGTCCTATTACGGAACGAGGACTACTAGTTTTCAGTTTCTATCCAAACCTCAACACGGAGCATTGAATTCCTTGAATTAGTCGTCGAAATCCTCTGCCTCTATATCTTCCAGGGTTTCCCCTGACCGCAAGCCGCTTCGGATGTATCTCCACGGCGCTTCTCCGCGTCTCAGCGAACCTAGTTTAAACATGCGAAAAATTAGCCAATCACACACGCTCCTTTCGCCACAAATACGAGGCGTCCGGAGAATTCTCTCGCGGTGTCTCGTTAGTCGGGATGCCACGTCTTCGCGATGTGGGCAAGCGCCCCGATTACGGCGAATACGCCTTCGAATATCAGGCCTCCCTTCAGGAAGACAAGACTGTACTCGTGGGTGTCCTCCTTCTTTGCCCGCAAGTTTTCTGCGCTCGGTCGATTCCTCGGCGGAGAAATGTTCAGTAATAACACAAAACATGCTTGCTCACATATTGACGCAGGACTGCATCCTAGGTCGCACTTGACGTAGGACTGCGTCCTAAGTCGCTTTTCACGTAGGACTGCATCTTAGGTCGCACAGATATAGGGGCACTGCACGAAGTAAACGAATGCAACGGAAGTAGTGTAACGGATATCGAAACCACTAAGAGCCGCCCACCAATCAGGAACTCCTGTTTAGATGAGCATCACAGACCGCCACCGCCATTGGTCTATCTGTTCAAAGAAACGGGACAGACGCTCTAATACGCACACATACTTACTTTGGAAAACTGCCACTTGGCCAATTCCATCTCGACGGTGACGGCCAATTCGCGCGCCAGTCAACTTGCGCGCAGGATCAATTTGCGCGCAGATTCAGTTCGCGCGCAGATCCAATTCGCGCGCAGATCCAATTTGGGCGCAGGGCCAATTTGCACGCCGATACGACTTGAGCGCACCGCTGATCTGGCGGATAAGTACCTCGGGCGGCCATTTCCACGGTTCTTCAGCCCCGAATTTTCCTCCTTGGCTTTGTTGATTATTATTGATGATCAAATCGATAAGCGTGAATCTTGTCGCTCTCCCATACTTCAATAACATCTCCATCGGAGGTCCGCAATAATTTTTCATTCGCTTTGAGTGCTTTGAATTACGCTTCCTCTCGGCACCATGAACAAGATCTTCTAATGATATTTTAATTTCTCTTCTCTAGACTCTACATGGAGCTAGAAACGAATGCTGTGTGCAATCGCTATCAGATACTCGAGTGGATCACGTCTGTCATACGACTCAACTACTTCTTCCCTTGTAGTTCCCCTCGGGGGCGGAGGTCTCAATGCAGCGCGCGCGTTGTTTCCGGTCGTGGTTCGTCATTATTCTCAGAATTATCAGGACGATCCTCAACGCGAAGCCGTTGTGGTACTGGGACTCGGAGCAAGCCAGGCGTATACGAATTCCAAGTCGTAAAGCCTCGTCGAGATAGCGTTGCGCGATGCAGTCGAAGGCACGGAGCCAGCCTGAGTTGGAGGTGAGAAAGAAAATGATTGATAATAAGTTGAAGGACGTCAGAGGAAGCATATTTATACCGACTCGGAAATTTCGGAGTCGACACTGATACGAGCGAAGGTGGCCGTCTGCCCGCGACGTGTCTCTTTCGCTTTCTAATGAATCACGATGAGGAGGAGAGCCCTGAGAAGGAGCTCATCTGGGAAGTCAGGCATGGATCCCATCGGAATTCCAATTGAAACCCCTTGCGATTCACAGGGTCTTTCGTTTGACCCACGTACAGCATCGATACTGAATCTTCCTCGGGTTCCTTGAAAAGAGGAAGCTCTGACCGACGTGGAGACGGAGAACTCCGCAAGAGAAAAGAATCAACGTGTGAATACTCCGAGACGAGCTCACGCTCGAACAGAGCACACGCATTCCCTGTCAGAGCTGACGAAGTTTAAGGTCTCGAAAAATCAATATTCAGTAGAGCAAGACCGCTGATGCTCGGTCGATCAGATTCTCAGACCGCTCGAATCACTTTCACTCGATATCCGGCATCTGCGAGGAGTATCCAATCGGAAGGGCTTTTCATTCGTCGAGAGTCCTGGTAGAAACACCCATGGAGTAACGAAAGTGAACGAAACATTTTGAGATATTTTTCACATACAATCGCGTGGTCCGACATGTTGTCAGCTGTCTCACGCTACAGCACGGCTGAACCGAGTATGGTATCATTCCTTGTCCCGGCGTTTTCAGCCCGTGGCAATAGGGCGGCCTCCTAGGGTCCGATCCACCAACTACAAGCTTCAGCGTCCGATCGTTGACGAGTGCATGAGCCCCGGAAACCCACAACAAGAGCTGAGGTAGCGAATCGCCCTCACCGTGAGGATAAGCTTTGAAGGTGAGAAATGCAAGGCACGCGGGAACACAGAGATAAAAATATTCCCGCGGGCGATTCCGGAGACTTGGAAACGGGAGCGCTCGGGCTTCCGCGGTCACAGATTCCAAGCACGGACGAAGAGGCGCGTCGAGCAAAAAATGCAAGAACAGAGTCGAGCTCCAGACATCTCGGCCACGAGTTGCCAGACGTGAGTGATCCGGCTGGGAAGTCGTTCGCATTTCTCGGAGTTGGGCTCACAATCGAGCGTCAGACTCTAGGAAACTGAGTCAGTGAATTTTCCGATCGCGAGAAGTCGGAGAAATGCGGCGGGATAACAGGAAGAGAGATCCAGAAATTCGAGACATTCAGTAGAGAAAGAGCGCTCGGATGTTAAAGGGGGACGTCGTACTCCTGGAGGAGAACACTTTTGCACTACGGGTCTTCAGCGGCTCCTCTGAAGGACGCCAGAAACTTTTCGCTTCATAAGTTCCATGGCGACCGAAGCGGATCTATTACTCCGGCCGAGTCCGTCCGTCCATTTATTGGGATGCCGGAAGGACGGAAGTAGATTAGTAGATGCAAGCTTCAGGGATAGACGGCCATCAGTGTAATAGGTCCGCAACTTAAAAAAGTTCAGGATGAGGGATGATGTAATTTACATGATTCCGGATATCGGCGAAATCGTCGTGAGGTCTTGTCTTGCTGGGAAGCCGAATCTCTTTGAAGCGGCCATCCTTGTTTGAAGAAAGACAGAATCGACTCAGCGAGGCGGACGGACGAAGAGCCTCGGCTCGAGCGGTCTTCGAATGATGAACTTTTGATGACTTCAGTCGCCTGTTCATGAACCCCCATGTATCTCGTCTTCCGAAGACTCTCTCATTTCGGGAGGAAGGTTGCAAGGAATCAGGAATTCGAAGAAGGGATGGACGCTTACCTCACGCTTCGAATCTGACCTCTCTGCCGGGATTTGCTTCACGACCGATCTGTTGAGCTCAGCCATCATATAGATCTTATCTGCAAGCAATCCAGGGGCCAAACCAAGTACAGAATGCAGTGCTTCCATTCGCATCGGCTACCATCCAGTGATAATTGGTTCTCACGCGGGAGAGCAAGCGACGAGTTAGCAAACAGGCATCCCGTAAAGAGCTCCACCTTCGGATATTGATGGACACTCATACCGCACACAAGAATCTCAAAAGAAGTTCGGAACGGGGTTCCGATGACCGACGAGCGAGACCATCCGATCTGCTCTTCCTCCTAGCATGATGGCGAAGGAGAACGCCACAAGGAGGGAACTTCCGCTCTTACCACCCTCTCTGTGTTCCCTTTCTAGGATTGAGGTCCCCTAGTTTGGGCAGAGCCCTGCCATACCCAGACTCCCCTCGTGAAGTGGTGCGCTTACCTGCACTCAGCTGGAACTCTCCGTGAATGAGAGAGCGATTCACAAGTCTCATCCGAATTTTCTTGAGAATAACTCTCGAGGAGTAAGGGTTGTTTCTGGAAGTATCCCCGCCTCCGTCCCCGCAGCAAGCGCTTTTTCCCTCCAGGGATGACCGGAGAGACTGAGCAGCTCAGCTGAATTCAAGATCAGCTCTGAATGCTCGATGTGATTGATGAATAGTCTCATAGACATAAACGATCTTCGGGAAGAAGAAGCCAAGTTTGATAGAGACAAAAGAGCTCGCCCCTGCTCATAGTTCCCCGTTGCCTCCATTTATTGAGAATCAAGTCGTGCCGGTGCCATGTTACAACAAAATATCGACGATCAGGCTAACCTTCGTGATGATTGATTGGTTCTCAGGAGCCTAGCATATACAAAGCGATGAGAGAGCTCTGGAGGAGCTCGGAATTCGATCGCTATCCTCGGCTCCACAATCATTGGGACACTTCGAGTGGAGTTGAAGCATGTCAGAGCAATGGTCGTGCTCCGCGTCAGAGCCGCCCGAACGGATAGGATATTGAGAATATTCCGAATCACTGCACGATGCAAATCAGCGGTAGACGACGGCAGCATCGACGGTATGTACAGATGTCGAGAAACTTTTGATTTTCACCATTTGACCGCCTTCGATCAACATGGGTTTCGAGTCGGCCCAGAGTTCTTCGTTGACTTCACCGTCTCTTTTCGTGTACACTAAGAGGTCGAAAGCCACTGGAAAGAAATCCGCGTATTATTCACGAGAGTTTCGGAAGTCGGAGTAACGAGAATTAGAGAGTGGAGCTTGTCGCAAACTTCTTGGCAGGCTCACGCTGTCCCTCAAGTTGCGGCAGAAAGGTCACACTCGCGACAATTTGCCGAATGATGGCTGCAATTTCCTGCTGTATTGTCTTCAGCTCTTTCGTCTTCGGAGCACTCTCCTCGGTCATTTCTTCGTCGACATGGACTTTGAATTCCCAACGTTCTAAAGTCTCTTTCGTTTCGACATCGGCAATCACCTGTGGAAATGAATGGCCCACTTCGAACACCATCGCAAACGATTCAGGGTCCGCGTAGTATCTTGTTTTCGAGCTCAGATGTCCCAGAGGGTATCCCAAGCATACTTACAAGCACAAGCTGCCGAATCATCTTCTTCCTCAGGAGTTCCTTGAGTTGATTAGCAACTCCCTGAAGGTACTCTTTGAGACGCTCATCGTCTGTGACCAGCATGGTCAAACCATACTTCTGGACGCGGCAAAAATTTTCGGGTGGATAGACCCCTCTCTGATACAGGATGCTGTTCACGCTGAACTCTGCGAGGGTGAGTCGGCTTTTAGCGGGGAATGAGTCGCCTTAATCAGAATCTGATAGAAGGGATATATTGTCCATAGATCGATTCCCGAGAGACAAAGCTTTACCGAAGAATTCTGCCACGATTGCCGCAGATCCTTGAAGGGTGACTGTGTTGCTCTGAAGGGTGGTAGCCATGATTTCAAACCGTGATACCGCTGGAAAAAAAGCACCCTGATGGGTTGCCTTCCGAAACGATCAAGTCTTTCGAGAGCACAGCCGAACTTCGTCGAGAGGTTCTGACACTGAACATCTGTTCTCCGAGGCTTCAAAGCCGACCGGGCCGGAGGAGTCGACACGCACGGCTGAGTTCCAAACTTCACTACGAGTCTCGATTGCGAGCAAGGACAGGAGCATTTCGAACGTAGACCGAAAGGAGTAGGAGGAATAATTCGTTCCCACTCGCGGGGAAGGTTTGCCTTCTCTTGCCGACCCCCTTAAATATCGAAAGCGTCGATCGACGCCATCTGACATACTCACCCTTGCTCCCATCCGCAGAGACTGCTCATGAAGCTTGTCTCGATAGCTCGAGCGCTGCAGCTTCAATTCGCTCTCGATAGGTGCCGACCGGTAAACATTCGGAAAACGAACCTTCCTCACTGACCGCGCTCAGATGATGACTGTGATTCGATCTGGTCTGGGTGCCGACACGGGCGGCCGGGTGGGCCTCAAAGCCGGTGCATCAAAATTATTAGCGTAGGATTACTCTCTGAGGTTAGGATTGGGGAAAAATTAGTGAACCAATTCTCTCAGAAGCGAAGCCTTAATCGAGGAGAACTCTCCTGGTCGACCTTGTCTCGAAACACGGCTTGAAAGCATCGAGAGAATGGCCTGTTAGTCGTGTGAGAATCGAGAAGGCTGTCGTACCTGGGAGGACCGCATAGTCTCGACCGGCCGCAAGGCAATGATCATGGACATCATTGATGATAATCGTCTGCTAGCGTATAAACAAGTTGGGATAGATTTCTGCGTGAAGAAATGAAGTTTCGCGGGATACCCGCGGCCGAAGAGTTCATGCGAACATCGGTCTCGCAGCGCCGACTCGCCTGGCGGATCCCAAACGGACCTTCGGTCTCGAAACTCCGTGCTGCCACCATCTCATCCGCGCGAGGCGGAAAATTCCGCCGGTTTTATGAGCTGTCTGCTCGGGATATACCCTTTGGTCAAGATGGCGGCCGAGGTGCGGGCTGTTCTGAAGAACCGCTTTCCGAAAATCGACGAAGAACTCTATGAGTACCTAACAGGTGAGAGAGATCGGCAGTGCGAGATCAATGTCAAGTTTCTTTGTAGCGATTGTCTTCGCGACTTGACCAAGATCAGGTGCGGAAATTCTGGCGGGGACATGCACGTTTCGAAGGGTCACAGATGTACGATTTCGGCGAGGCAGAATTCACAGAATATCCCCATTTTGAGCTGGGAATTCAGGACAGCCCCATCTCGAGGACGATTCCAGTACTGGTCATCGATTCTCTTTCTCTCTGCTCTGAAAATATCAATACATCGATTTAGAACACTTCCTCTACCTTTGGGGCTAATGCTCGTCTGGCTCGCCTCCTCCGATTCATTTTACAGCTCGCATCGAGCTGTCAAGCGAGTTATTCACCCTGGACTTCACAACTGAATCAAGGCTATACCGTTGTTCACAGGCGTTCTCACCGCTGACGATTTCGAATCCGTGGAAGAAATTCAAGATGCGGTCGGAGAGATGCTCGTCGAGGTCTCTGGAAATCAGATGGATCCGAAGGAGCTCGAAATGCTGTGCTCACAGTTCTTCCTGGCAGTCAAACCCGACGGGTGAGATCTCTAGGTCGGGAATCAGCTAGGGCGATACAGGGGATTCGGTGGAAGGCAATACTCGGCCTTGAGTCCTGGTAGTTTGTAGGTTCGAATCGGAATCAGACAGAATAATTCGATTTTTCAGTTTGGGAACTGATCTCCCGAATGGCCTCCATAAACTGCAGCAGCTCAACACTCCAGTCCTCATGGGGACGATGGGGGCACCTCAGCAAGATCAAGAAGAAGTGTCTTCAATATGGCTAGCTCAGAAGCAAAGCAGCTCGGTAAGCTGTCCCCGATTCCTACCTTCTCACCTTCCGTCCCAGAAGGACCGACTAGACGCTGCTGCGGTCTGATGAGAGGGTTATTCTATGCTTCTTTGCAGACCGTGGATCAGAGGAAGCTGGAGAAGGCAGAAGCGAAAATTCGCGCGAAGCAAGAGCGCCGCGAGGGTATAGAGGCTCCGAGTGGGTTCCAAGGCGCAACTCTCCAGACAAACAAGGAAGCAACTGCCACGCAAGCCCTCTCTCGCCGAGGACAGACGTCCGAAGCGAGTTCCAAATCTAGGGATATCCGAATCGAGAACTTCGACATAAGCATCGGCGATAAGAATTTGCTACTCAACGCGACTCTGTCGCTGAGTTTCGGGAGACGTTATGGTGTCGTTGGTCGCAATGGAATAGGGAAATCCACTCTCTTGAGGATGATATCGGCGCGTCAACTTTGTCTGCCGGCGCACGTGACCGTCCTGCACGTGGAGCAAGAGGTCGTCGGCGATGAAACCTCTGCGCTGGAAAGTGTCCTTGAATGTGATGAAGAACGGGACACGCTCATGAAGGAGGAACAGACCTTGACGAAATCGGGAGCGAACGACGCACGACTTGCTGAAATATACGCTCGTCTCCATGAGATAGAGGCAGAGTCAGCACCGGCTCGCGCGTCTGTCATTCTGGCTGGTTTGGGGTTCACCCCGGACATGCAGAGAAAGGCGACGAAGGAATTCTCCGGAGGCTGGAGGATGCGAATCGCCTTAGCCCGAGCCTTGTTTACAAAACCTGACCTGTTGCTCCTCGACGAGCCGACGAACATGTTGGACATGAAAGCCATAATTTGGCTCGAGAACTATCTAAAGGTAGGTAACTGGAGACTCGATGGGAATCACTCCCCGCTCGGGAACATGCCGTAGAATCAATCGCAGGAGTTTATGTTGTCAAGGCCTCCCTTTCCGAAGGCAACCTTCCCGCTGCTCCGTCCTCTTCCTCAGTCACCTGAGACATATTTCCTGCTCTTTCAGGGCTGGGAGTCGACGTTACTCGTGGTGTCTCACGACCGACAGTTCCTTGACGAGGTGCCGACTGACATATATCACTTCTATTCACAACGCCTGGAGCCCTACCGAGGAAACTACACGGACTTCATCAAAACCATGAACGATCGTCTCACGAGTCAACAACGAGAATACGAGGCACAATTGGCGTATCGAAAGCAGGCCCAGCTTTTCATCGATAAGTTCAGATACAACGCCAAGCGAGCATCTCTCGTTCAAAGTAGAATTAAGGCCCTCGAAAAATTGTGAGTTGAAACTTTTTATCACTAGCCCTTCACACAAGCTCTCCGATTGCTCCCTCCGACATCTGGAATCCTTCCGCATGCATACACATGTTTAGAATAATATATACATATGTATAATATACGTATTTAGGTACGAGAGCTCCTGTATCTGAGACCGCAGGGCTCCCGCGATTTCCCCCACTGGCTGAACTTCGCTCAAGGCGGCTTCCCCTTCCAGGCCCGAGCTGAAACCTGTCGAACGCGAGCAGGTCGTCACACTGAAGTTCCCGGAGCCCGAAGCTCTGTTCCCACCTGTGCTACAATTGGATAGCGTAACTTTCGCCTATGACAAATCGGCCACTATTCTCCAAAACGTGGACTTGTCGGCAAACATGCAGAGTCGAATCTGCATTGTTGGAGACAACGGTGCTGGAAAAACGACCCTGCTGAAGTTAGTCAACGGTGAGCGCCTGGAACCTCGACCATCTGGCGACCCACCGGTATTCGATTCCTTAAATGAACAACTCCTCCGGTCAATAATAAGCGAGCCTCTCTACATCGCAGGGAGTCTCGAACCAACAAAGGGAATACGGATGGCCCACCGCAATTTGGTCATCGGATACTTCAGTCAACATCACGTCGACGCTCTTGAACTCGAAGTTTCTCCTGTAGAGCTTCTCGCCAAGAGATTCCCTGGTAAATGAAGAGTCTTCGCCTTAATTGCGGGAAATTCCGGCGGCATGTTCATGGCGGGATATTCAAGGCTGTGCCCTTCCAGGAAAACCTTCCGAGAGTTACAGAACTCAACTCGGTCAGTTCGGCATATCCGGCGAAATGGCTCTGCAACCGATAGCGTCATTGTCAGGAGGTCAGAAAAGTCGGGTCGCTTTCGGCGTCATCGCCATGACTGTTCCCCATCTATTGGTTCTCGACGAGCCGACGAATCATCTCGATATCGAGACCGTGGACGCTCTCGGAAAGTGAGTGGGCTGAGCGCGATTATCGAATGTGCCGTTGCCTATGTAACGTCTTACCGAAGTTCAGTCCGCTTGACTCTTTTGAGGATATCGGACAGACCCCGAATAAGGGAAGAAATCGTTTTCCAGATGTCTGCAGACCTTCAAGGGCGGCGTGATACTCGTCAGTCACGATGAGCGTCTCGTGAAAACAGTCTGCAAAGAGCTCTGGGTCTGCGCAAAGGGAACGGTCCGTAGCGTCGAGGGTGGATTCGACGAATACAGGAAGATGGTTGAGCGAGAATTGGCCGAGCAGTGATAAGTCCGTGATCAGCCAGAAAATCTGTGCAATGCGGAGATTCATGGAATCGGACTCGAATGGGACGATAATTGTCAGTCGGTGACCGGACGGAGGTCGAAGGGAATCTGGAACTCATAAGCCGCGCTGCTGTCAGCTTCGGAGTTCAGAATCCTAGAGATAGGGAATTTATACCTTGTGATGTTACAATTTTCGAATAGTTCAATCCGCTCAACCCTGCCAGCGAATCATCGTTGGGTTATCCGCTGTTGTCGTGGGGAGTGAGCGAAACATGTCTTGTTCGGCGCACAGGGACATCATCCTACCAGGATATGATGAATATTCACTATTCCGGACGGAGTTGATAGAAAACTAGAAAATTGGGATAATATTATATTTTTGCCGTTTCTACGGAAATGCTCTGCCTCTCGCCGGGTCGCGCCTAGAGCTCTCATGGGTGCGTTGAGGGTTTCAATGAGTGGAAAGTCTCGAAAAAAATACAAGACATATTTTGGAAATTCGTGCTTTTCTTCATTGGGGGGAGTCCATGAACCCCGCCTCCGAAAAAATTAGCCGTCCACCTTTTCAGAACCATTCAGGTGATGAAGGAAGGGATGTGTGATCGATTCACTGTGAGTCGCATTGAGCAAAACTCGGGTTCCTGAGGAGCACGGCGGACTTCGTACAACGAGGGTTCGGGGAACAGGCTCATGGTTCATGGCTCTGGATTCGCAGTAAGCCACCAAAAAACTGCGATCACCATCACTTACTGGGCTTTCCACCATCTGCTCCGGCATATTTATTGTATTTGTCTTCGCAATTGCATCCGCAAGTATATTAACTCTGAACATTAAACCGTTGTCATAAATTTGCCATATGATGGTCTTGGAGGGATTTCGGCTCGATAAAGCTTTCACTTCGAAACATTAGAATCCATGTGCGTTGCCCTCGAAGGCTGACTGAATCTCAGGCCATAGCAGAACTCCTTGCGGTGAACTGGAACATCTCTTTTCGATCGCTTTCGCAACGTTGTTCAGGAGGAAGCTCTCGTTACGTTGGATGAACTTTTGCTGCAAAGCAAGCGGGACTTCCTGTTAAAAGCGTGGTGCACTGAATCATGAATTAATTTCCGGAAGGTAGAGACGACTTGTTCCAGACCTCCTTTTTTCTCGAGGAGGCGCGGGGAAACCCAGTGGTCTCGGAAAGTCGAAAGACATGCTCCCGTGAGGGCACATCGGAATCTCAGTGAATTGCACTTACGTCCGACTTCAATTTGGTCGCTGAAAAAGCAGCGGCGATGTGACGACGATGAGCTCTGACGGCTTCACAAACGCTATCGACCATGAGTCGATGCAACGGCGGTGTGTAGAGAGCCATCAAATCGCTCACGAAATGGAGGAGAGACTTCGTGAAGGCCACGGTGTTCGAAGTGAGGTAAGTCATGTTCTCGTCGTAAATATAGGCACTCAGATCCAATCCATGTCTCTCGAGTGACTGTAGCCATTTGCTTTCAACCTGCAACGGAAAGAGGGTTGGTCCAAAATGATTCCGACGTCGAAAATGAACGGGCCAGATCAGCGAAGGAAGTAGAGCTCAAAATGTATCACCTTCTGTGGCTTCCAAGTGTCTTCAGTTGACCGATGCCGTATGGCTTCGAGGAGTTTGTCTCGTCCATCCGAGATGCTCCTCCCGAGTTCTTTCCTTAAGTTTCGCAGGATGACGAAACCCAGGTCTAGACCTGATATTTTCGGACAGAGGGGAATTAGTAGAGAATGCGCAATATCGGTCTCGGTACATCAACGTTCTAGTACATTTAGTTAGACCTGCTTCTCCGGAGCTTTACCGATATCTTGGAGTTGACCACACGATGCTATACAGGTCTGCACGGCCTCCGCGACCGTGGCCAGCGATGTCTGAGCCGAAAACAGTTGTCTCGATAGCAGATGCACGAACCAATCTAGCTGTGCGCAACACCAGCTCACGAGCGCTACGGAAAGACTCAGTGTTCTCATTCAGATGATCGACGACTTCGACGGGGCATCTTCTCGACTCGAGTATCGTTCGAACCGCAGCCTAGCACTCACCGGAGGCAATGGCAGGACTGTGGGATATGAAGGCTCTCTGGTATTGGCGTCCAGTTTCGGCAACATGATTGAAGAAGGCACCGCAGACGCGTTTCACAAAAGCGTTTACGGCACCCTCGCTATGCTGGCTCTGGTTTTTCGTCGCTGTCCGGAGCAGAACGGCTCTATGTGCGAGAAATAATCGACTCGCCGATGCGGTCTGGCCGAGTTCTATCAACAACTTCACTGCGCGTTTGGCGGCTCGAGGCCCGCCATGCAGCGAGACGCCGACACTCAATTCGCTACAAAGAACCTGAGCGATCGAGGAAGAGGGAAAAAATGTATAAAATGAGCAATCCGACCCCCGACGTCTGCAAGGGGCTGAAGGGAATCAAGGGCGGCTCAGAGACATATTGAGGTCTGACCTTGATCAGCTGTTCTTGACGATTGCTTATCCTCAGCCTGACGTCCCTCGCGGTACTACAGGAGTAACCTTCTTGGGAGGGCCAATATTCCTTGACTGTGAAGGACATATATTCGGATCAGTTACTATTGCCGACTCTATGTTGTCGCCGAACTGTGTTGGCTCCGGACCGTTTTGAGTACAGAATCATGTTAGACCCTCAGAGAAGGGAAGCTCCACGAACCTTTTTGCAACAATTCGACAGCCTGCTCGAAATTCCTCTCGGCGATGCATACGTCGAGTTCATCAGGGAGTTCGATCAGCCACTCAGGAATGAGTGCGTCTTCCTCGACAGAATCGGTTTGATCCAAGGCTAACGCGAGAGACGGATAATTTATACGAGCGTTGATGACCGCCTGACGGGTCAGTTTTACGGTTTTCGCCTTGCGAATCGCTTCCATCCAGACCAGTTTCTCCTGAGGAAATGAACGGCATCAAATCCATCGTCTACGTTACACCTTCCCGAATTATCGGGGCAGATGACTCGCGACGTTCCCATAGATAGTCGTCGTACCTGCAAAGACTCCATTTGTAGGAGAATGGTCTGAGGAAAGACGAGCATCTTCATCTGGGACGATGAGTTCCCGTCCACTGCCGCCAGCGAGTCCAACTCGAAAACCCAGCGAAGTCGATATTGTATCGTGCCTCGTTTCACTGGCAAACAGTCCGCGATCAGGAGGGAGTCAGTCAGCAGACACAGCTGGATCTGGAGGGTTCGAACAGGGCTCGTTTAATATCATCACTCATCACTCATTCCATTATATCGTTCGTTCGTAGACTAGGATATGAGTTAAGATCGCCAGCGTTTCAGACCAATAACTGGAAATCTCCACGGAGGGGGCATTAAGACGGAAAACCTACTTTCGAAATCTCGTCGCGTTCCACGAGCGTGGCCTCGCCGGTTTTCAAGACGTTCTTCTCGCTTCCGTCGAGCAGTCGAGCGCAGCCTTCAACCCGCTCCAACAGAAATGAGATGTTCTCTTTACGCTTTAACAAATCATCCTCTCCGTAGCAGCCATCGAGTGTATCTATCCCTGGGTCGCACTCGAGCTCCTCGGGTAATTCCAGCAGTTTGTTGGAATTCTTGTGCTGTACGATGGAAAGTCCAGTCATTCCATGCAGGAGCTGCTCTTGCTTGTGTAGCATCTCGCGGAGCTGATGCATTTCGCTCGCGACATCTGGAAACGTATGGAATATCTGTCCTAAGTCGCCCCTGGGATCCATCGATCAGGATATGTATGAAATAAACATCATACGGGTCTAGCGTATGAGCGTAAGAAGGATCAGCATCAGTTCTGTGTTGACTGCACGCGATGGGGAGTGCCGTTTGCTCACATGAGATCTCTCTGGCAGTGTCGATGAACTGCTTGTAATTGTCATAAACATTTTTCTTCAGCTGGTAACTCGTCTGTTCTTGTAAATTCAGGACATCTTGTTTTTCTTGAAGGATCTTCTCGACAGTCCCTGCTCGTTGAACGATACTGGACACATCTGTAAGCGAGCATTCATCAGTGGGTTTTCTCCAAGGAGAGCTCCGGTAATCTCAGCCAGGTGACCAAATGAAGCGATGTATGAACGGGAATAGTCACTCTCAACGACAGTCATGATCATCTGACTGGCGGAAATCAAAAACGAATTTTCGGAAAATCGAATCAGCCTTTCTTCAAGAAAGATTTGAGCTCTCCCTCCGGCGAGCTGATAAGAACTGTCACTTGGAAATGACTGCTGTGACTTCTGATGAGCGGTGGCGTCACCAAGAAGATCGCAGTGCGATTTCTAGCGATAGGAACTCGAATTCATATCGCGGGCAGCGAAGCCGTGACCTGTCGTCTTCGGAATCCTCACATTTCTCGGGGTCGAAGCTCAGCTGAGAGAACTTCTGAGCTGTCGCACTTTCCATCTCTGTTTCAAGAGGCATCCTCCTTCGGTCGCAAAAGTCGTCTATGGCACTCAGAACTTTCGGGCTCGCGTTGACCGACTGGGAAAGCTCTTCATTCACCGCAGGAAAACTCCCCAGTCATTTGTCCGGGGAAAACATCTGATTCAACGGAGCACACATTCGCACGAATACGATGTCGTCAGAGGAGGAGCTGCTGATTCTGATGCAGCATACTTCCTTACCACACACTCACCAAAACACAACCGGCGAACCGGAGAGCTGGTGCGGACTCGTCGCCATGATGGTCAAGCGCACAGTCAGCGCGACAATTCAGTCATCTACCAGAGACTGGCGGAGTGCTTCCCTTCTGGCTATATTCTTCTTTAACCTCGATCAACCAGCATAAGCCAGAGCGAATAGAATGTTCAGGCACTCGGGAGCAAAAACGGAGAAAATCCGGCCGAGCAAATATTCGGGACATCGCATTGCGTGACTCCCCCACAAATTACTCTGTGAGACATGCTTAAGCGACGGAGCCCGAGTTACTTGTCAATCGGTCCCGGGGAGCTCAGCTGTGAAGTGAGCGACGTGTGTTTTCCCGATAACGGTCATGGGGGCGATCTTGAAATCACCGGGGAAATCCGATAGCCGTCATCCCGATCTCTCGGCTCCGTTCCTTGCACGGTAGGGCCTGCCGTTGAAGAAAAGCACCGTCGATCAGCCGGCGTTCGCGAAGCACTTCCCCTAAACGACGGATGTCGTGTGCTCCTGTGTTTGTATCCGAAGAAGAGGCTGAAACAGCCGCAGCAGAGCAGTACCAGTTGTAGGCATTGTTCAAGTATCGAATCGTAGTGCGGTAAGGTGTGTGCTCGCAAGGTCTGGTTGTCTGCATAGAACGAGAGCTCCAGATCAAGCCCGTGATTGCCAGCCGCGGTCCCGTCGACGGAGTCTCGTGTCGTGGAGACTCAGCGAGTTCGAGGGGGAAGATTCATCGTCGGACGCGAGGCTAAGCGTTTTAACTGGCCGACTTAGTGACTGGGTGGGTGGCTAGCTGGCTCTTTTGCTGGCTGGCTGGCGGGCGGGTGGCCAGCAGAACATGCGAGTCTAGCATGTTTCCCTGAGAAAGTTTCCGCTATGCGAATTATTGTTCGGCAGTGAGGATCGCCGGCGTCTAATTGCTCATTGATAAACGATGGGAGGGCAGCTGTCATGTTGTTCTGCCCCCAACTCGCCGAGCACCCGGCAGCGCCGAAGTCATAAAAAGAACCAAAGGAATTCCATCGGAGGTTCCGGCGACGGGAAAAACCAGTCGTCCGGCCAGGCCGGTGGCGGCCAAGGAAAAAGTCCGGCTCAGCATCCGTGTCACTGCAGCACATCTCCGAACGTGAGCTATGCGACGACGAAATCGACCCGTCGACGGATCCGACCAAGGGCGCAATGTTCATGCAACGGTCGAAGAGCGACATGCAGAACCGCAACAACCGTCGGAGCGAAGTGTACCAGTCGCACGCCGTGCAAGGCACCCCCCGACTGAAAAAATCCAACTCGTGCTCGACCATCTACCTCGACGATTCCACACTGTCTCAACCAAATCTCAAGCACACGCTCAAGTGTGTCACCCTCGCCATATTCTACCATATCCGCAATAGGAAATCCAATCGAATTATCGAGATCTTCGACGAATCCGTATACCCGATCATGAAAGAGGACGTTGGCGCCTTGCGCGTCGAACCCGATCATCGCATGATCTACCGATTTATGCGAGCTCTGTTCAATGCAGCTCTGCTCAGCGCGGAGTGCGCCATCGTCACTCTTGTCTATCTTGAACGGTTGCTAACGTACGCCGAAACCGACATGATCCCTGTCACGTGGAGACGGATGCTTCTAGGTTCTATACTGCTCGCCTCGAAAGTCTGGGACGACCAGGCCGTTTGGAATGTCGACTACTGTCTCATACTCAAAGAGACCAAGGTGGAAGACATGAATAATCTCGAGCGACGCCTGTTGGAATTGATCGACTTCAACATCAATGTTCCGTCAAGCGTCTACGCGAAGTACTACTTCGAACTCCGGGCCCTGGCCGAGGAGAACGCCATCGCGTTTCCTCCGGAGCCGCTGAGCCGATCACGCGCACAACGACTCGAGGCCATGTCGAGATTTCTCGAAGACAAAGTGCTCGAGGACAAAGAGAAACGGTGGACCAGCCTCGAGAATGTCAACCATCAACCCAAACGGTCCACAGTGATCATTTCGTAGATAAGCGCATTCGTTCAGGAGAACAAACTAATAAACATATTAGCGACCGCTCGGTCGGCCGGCCGACCGATAAGGGAACGGAGGGACACTCCATGCCGCTCGTGAGGGGCCTGGAAAATCCCGGCTCTGGAGGAAACATCCGAACTACGCTCGACGACGACAGCAGCAGCAGCGTAGATTACCAAACCAAAATCCCTCCAACAAACAATCCTGCTCCCCGGGGGAACGTCTTAACAAAGTCACGGACTCCGTCCATTGTGTTCTTCGACTGTGCGACCGCGCATCTATTCCTCATTCAAATCGATGGAGTCAGCTCTTCCGACGGTCACCGACATGTATCCGGCCTGGAGTGCTGAATCAATCGCCAGAAGCCAGCGCCCCAAATCAAATATTCCCTCGACCTACTCTAACGCATGAGGTGCGAAAAAGAGAATCATCGGGATCGAGTCGAAATTCAAATTCTGCGGAGCATGTGATTTGCCTATGAGTAAGCTCCGCGAGTCCCACTGATGTACCCGTCCACGATATCGTCCCTTTCCCGGGAAGTGGCCAACAAATCTGCCAAGCGATCGATCGATCGACCGACCGACTGCCTGAATGGGGAGCGTCCGTCGAGAACCGATGCACAGGTTCTTCAGACTCCCCACCTCGTCAGCTGTTCACTGCACTTCTGTTGACAGCAAATGCACTCTTGAAATCGGGAATCTATCTATCAAATGGCGATCACATATCAAACGGCGCGGGCGATATTTTGAGATCTAGTTGAGACAAGTTCAAGTCCTCGATGAAGCTAAGTGAATAATTATGAGTGATCAAGTGTTCGACTATATTTATGACATGCCCCGAAGACATTCTCCGGAGACCGTCCTTCTCAATCCTAGTCTTCACCGGATCAATGTCCTTGGAGTTCTAATGATGGCGTTTGGGGCTGATAATTCTCCTCGTCTGGGCTTCACGAGACCTAGGCGGGCATAAATCCCGCCGAGAATGCGGAAATTCCTTGCTCCTTCAACAGGGGAATACGACTGACACGGTTTCTAGCGCCGTTTTCTCTCATGAGTCATCCCCTATTTCCGAAATTTCTCTTGATTTTTTTTCCCATACAAAGTGCTTTCCATCTCGAGCAGGTCGGTTGTTAACACATGCTCCACATTAGGCTGGTAGTGATCATGAGAGCTATGATCTCTTCTGCGATGATGGGCTCCGACGTTAGCTGCCCTCAGCTCAAGGAGCGGGTTACGCACGATAGGCTCGCAAATGCTTTCTGATTGTGCTAGCTTTCTTGGCTTCTACCAACTTTCGATTATTCTTGCGAATTGGGATGTTGTTTAAGGATAGGTGAATTCAGAATAGGAAGAGCCCGCGGGATTCGGCGTCTTGAGTTACGGGAAGCGGCATCCGATAGCTTCTGACAAACCTTCCCTCCTAGTCAGCCGTCGCTTGGGTTGAAAGCAATCATCGATCGCATAATTTTTTCTCTCAAATTTATAGCGACTTTGAAACTTATTTTTCCTTTGTGATGTTGTGCTCTCATTGAGATTCCTTCCGAATCATTCATAATTATCGCTGCCGGTGTCGCGCTCCTCATCGGTTTGGCCGATGAAGAAAATATTTCTCGCGGTTCGAATGATTGATAATATAGATGAAAATTTATCCGACCTCGACCGAATTCAGAATTATGCCCCTGATTCAGAATCGGTCCGAGCTCGCCGTTGAAGCCATCGCCCGGAGACCTCAGGAGTCAGCGGACCTGTTCGAACATATCGACGAGAAAATATCGGGACCATGATGTGAACGATAGCGTCGAGCACAGAGACCACGAATCATGATATGAAGGAACATATATCTATCAGGAGGATATATGATGGATTAGATGTTGCGACATCGGTCAACGGGCGGGCGTGGCATGCGGAAATGTACAGTTGCTTCATTATCCGAGCGAGGCTTCGAAACTCATCGTGATCTAGGAGAACTCGTCGTCTTCCGAAGGCTCCCTGCTTCGGGAAGGATCTCTTCGTACAAACCCAAACGGAGGCGGAACGGAAGTGAGCTGGAGAAAAAGCCTACAGAGTCCATGTTTCTCTCGCTTCATGCGGTTTTCTCAAACTCGAACAGCTCATAGCGCGCACTGCAAAACTCATCCGTTCAGATTTCACAATTCCATCGAGCCATCCAGATGTATAGAGATAATAATGGATAGAAACCTATATTCCGAAGCGGACCGAGATAATTATGACAATGAGAATAATTGGAAAATCGAAGCATCAAAGGACGAATGTGACGAAAATATACGGAGATATGAAGATGAGATATTTGTGGAGAGAATAAAAGATTGAAAACCAAAATAGTCATTTTCCTTTGATTTATCGAGATTCCGAGAGGTGTTGTCGGAGCCGGAATTCCTTCCGCGACGAATGCATGCATCAGTGACGAGCACTCGATGGGGAAGCATGTGATGGGATACATCCTTTTAGCGTTTCCGTTCAAGATCATTAATCTCTTTCGTGAATTATGGCTTCCGGTGGTAACTTTTTTCCCAGAAAGCCTCCCTATAATTTGAGCCCCCCCCCCCCTAAGTTTCTAGTCACTCCCTCAGATCCTGTGAGCCAGTCTCCCTGACTCTGCATTCGCTCGAATCTCAGCTGTGGAACTTGAAGTGGAACCTTTCCCGGATGCAAGATTCTGTCCTCGATGGATAGCGCAATGACTCAAGTCGGGAGCTCCGCGATCGACGCTTGGCGCCCTCTGGACTGCCAGCGATTCCATAGCGTAATTGAATGAGATCGATCCAGACTCCGGACTGCACGATGGCATGAGGGATCCCAATACGGCAAAGCAGGATTGTAAGTCCCGCCAGATTACCGGATCCTATCGTGATTTCCTGACGGCAATCATAACAATAATTCCCGCAGCGGGCATGCGCCGTAACGTCATTCGACCCTCTCTCCGTTTTTGAGAGGCCCGGCATCGTCGTCAGTGACCGCTGGGTCTCACCCGCAGCCCTGAGTTGAAACAGTCAGCTGGTATCGGAACACCGTCTTGGATTGGCGAACTCGGTTTTCATCGCAGATTTCGCGATCTGAGGAGCACCATGCTGGCGTTCAAGTGTCTCTCAGGCTTGCGGAGAGGCTCTGCTCCTCTGTTGCGGAAATTCAGCTGTGCGGTTTTCGCGGACAAGTTCGAGCCCTCCTTCGGGTCTCACCTGTCAAAAGTCTTAAAGAATACAGCCGTGGTCGACGACCGCGGAAGCTACACATACTCGGATGTCTTCAAAGTCGCAGGGGCCATCCGGCAACGGCTGGAGAATGCGGTTAGTGCCCACCTACACTCGGTAGTCTCTCGATTGGATGTTGATATCGATAGCATGTCGATGGACTTCCGGAAACAAAAATCCCTGATGCCAGAAGCCTCCAATGAAATGAGAGCGACTAGTCGGCCCCGGACGATAGCACCATGCTGATTCAACTTTTCTCCCTGAACGTGGTTCGATATCAGCGGCAGACAGCCTCGCGATGACCTTCTCTAAGCTCTTGAAAGGTACCACCTGAGCCTTGAAACGCCGATGGATCTTACTGAGCGCTGACTGAGTTCCAGCATCAAGGGTCTTCCCGAGAAAACCGCGACACCTCGGCTCTGAAATTCCAGACTCTGACTGCTTTGAGAAAATATGGAGCGAATCCTGTCGAATTGTGAATTCCGGTGAATCTCATATCTCATACATTGCATGCATATTCAGGGACCGCTCCTCCCCTGGTTCTCCAGTTTAGCGAGAAAGCCTTCCACGCTCGGGTGACGTAAGTGTAACCCTGGAGAGGGGCCTCTCGTGACGTCGCGGAGGCTGCGAAATGCCTGCGCGATCGATTGTAATACCGTTTGGTCGCGGTAACCCTCCGAGGGGAATTCGGAGCAGATACTGTCAAGCTGTGAAAAGTAACCCTTGAACGAGACGTCGACTCGGAGGCTGTCATCCGGCTCTCCTTGTTCGGATGGAGTGGTGGACAAGCGCGGAATGATTTTCTTTCATTTTTCAGGGTGGAGCTGACCCGAAGAAGAGCCACCGCGTCGCTTTCCTTTGCCCCGGCGATACACGCTTCGTAGCAACTCTCTGGTCGATTTGGCTTGGGGGAAACACCGCCGTTCCTCTATTCCATGAGCATCCCGTGAATCTCATGGAATACTACGTGAAAGACTGCCAGGCCAGTGTTATTCTAGGTTGGTCTAGTTGCGCGAGCGAAGTCGCTCTGATCGGGAAATCGCCCAGGTCTCCTGCACGGATGTTAATCATTCCCCTTTTTCTGGACCTATTTCCCCAGGAACTCAAGAATTCGAGCCTAAGCTGAAAGAGCTCGCCGAGAACACCGGAGTCCGCTACGTCATCCTGCCAGACTTGGATGCCATCGGCCTAGGAAACGATTGGGAGGATTCACCAAAATGGGTGAGATCCGCCTTCGAAGTTCCCGTTTCCATTTAGTAAGGGTTCGAAACTGCTGCAAGCCGAATAGAGCTCGGCTCAATTGTCAATCTCTGCCGACAGAACGCCCTCGAGAACCTCGACGCGCTCATGCTGTACACATCAGGCACCACAGGACCACCGAAAGGGGTCGTTCTCAGACACGCAAACCTGCGCTTCCAAACTAATCAGATACGCGACGCCTGGGAGTGGACCGGAGATGACGTCATGCTACACGCTCTGCCTTTGCACCATACGCACGGGATCGTATCTGGTATGATAGAAACCCATGTCGGCTCATTTCAGAGAAGAAAGCTTCCCATCACCCCCTTATTACAGCGACTTCCATCCAATCTTTCAGGAATCCTCACACCCCTGTACTCAGGATGCTCTATTCGAATGTTGCCCAAATTCGATCCCAAGCGGGTGAGCTCCTCTATTGCCGACGAATTGAGCCCAGTAGCCTTCCATAGCGCTGCTCCGCTGAATCCCGAAACTCTTCCTAGCCCGAATCCGTATCCGACCCAATTCGATGAAACTCTTCCAGATTTGGAATTTCATCACGGCGAACGGGGAGGATCCAGTGTCAATTTTCATGGGGGTGCCGACAATGTACGTCAAACTGATCGCTCACTACGAGGAAAGTCTCCGAGGCAAAGTCGACCCGAGTCAATTCAAGGAAGCCATAAAAAGGCACATAAGGTCAGCATAATTTCTCCCAAGAGCGTAAGGAAGACCACCGCATTTCCAATGTCTGGGCCGAGTTCTCCTCAGACGTCGGACCGTGATCCGGATAAGAGTGCTTCGGCGAGTTTCGGGCGACGGTCATGCGGCGTCGTTCCTGACCTCGTCCCGATTTAGGAACTCGGGAAACCTCAGTGCGGATTGAATCAGTACTCTCCTTGCAGATTCCTCATTAGTGGGTCGGCTTCGCTACCGGAACCGATTTATCATCGAATGCACGAGATAACCGGGATGGAGATTCTCGAAAGATACGGAATGACCGAAGTGGGAATTCCATTATCGAATAAACTCAACGGAAAAAGATTCCCAGGTAATACCCCGATTCTCTCGTGAGATCTGTGCGTCGCGTCGATGGAGATCGAACCGAGATCTTTTAGTACGAGTCCCCTTTGCACGCACTCTCGACCTGAGCACAGGGAGGGAAAGGAATTCTGTAAAATGAATCCTCTCGGTCCGACGATTTCTCGGGCTCATTCCAGGTTGCGTTGGATACCCCACTCGGGGAACCGAAACGATGATCGCTGAAATTGAGAAGCGAAAAATCGTTAAGAGAATCGCCGAAGGGAATTTCAACGGCACAACGATCTACGAGAAAGGTGAGCTGTCATACACGGGATTTATTGGATGCGCGGCCAAGCCTTCCTGAATTGATTCCTCTGCATGCCAGGAAAGTATATTGTATCAATGCGGATTCCCTGCTCTGAGGCGCACGTGGATGGAATAGATACTCCTCGACGAAAGCCCGAAATTCAATTCTCCAAAGTGCTCGTCCGAAAAAGCGGAAGAGGGATTCTTAGCGGGAAGAGTCGGGCAGAACGAAATATCCCTGGGAGGTTCCTGGTCAAGACCCTAATCGTTCTTGCCTTCAAGATGTCAGCGGAGACCTTCTCCTGCGGGGACCTTTCGTATTCAACCGCTACTGGAACAAGAAAGAAAAAACAGTGGAAACATTCACTGAATGTGGGTGGTTCATCACAGGCGATGAAGCTCAAGTGTCAGAGGACGGCGTCTACAAGATACTTGGTAGGCTACCATTGGAAGTTCAGAAGCAACTATCAAGACGACCCAGGTTCTTCTGGTCCGAGAGTACTCGTGACGGTGTCTCGTTCGAATGATACCGAATGCCTAGGAAGTCACACTCGATCTATTCCTCCTGACAGGTCGAACTTCTGCTGATATACTGAAGTCTGGAGGCTACAAGATATCGGCACTGGATGTGGAAAAGTATCTCATGCAGCATCCGGACATCGAAGAGTGTGTTGTGGTTGGCGTCCCAGACGAAGAATGGGGGGAGAGGGTCGCCGCGATTGCGGTTTTCAAGAAGGGAGCGACGGTACGAGTTCCTACGTAGAAGGTGTCTAATAGCTTCATTCTCAACACTTCCTGCTGATCTGCTCTGATTGCAGGTCCCCGACTTGGAAACTCTCCGCGCTTGGTGCAAAGAGAGAATGGCACACTACCAGGCCCCAACGATTCTCAAATCAGTCGAAAAACTCAACAGGAATTATCTAGGCAAGGTAATCCAATCGTTCAGGAGGGTTAAGAGATCCACATGAGCTGAGCGTGCAATGGAGTTGTGACCCACTATTCAACGCTTCCCAGGTGAACAAAAAAGAGCTCGTCAAAGAGCTTTTCGGTTGACCTGAGCCGGAAAGGGATGAGGCTCCACATCAAGGACATACAACATTGTACAATTACCTCCTACGTACAAACTAAACTTAAGCGAGACGCGAAGCAGGATGCGAGGTTGCCCTCAATGACAATGCGCAGTGGTATCGTTGCTTCTCTTGGCAGCAATCTTCACTTCCCCATTCCCAGAATATAGAATCATGCTCTCTAGCGTTGTACAAGAAGATTATTATCCTGGCTGTTTGAATAAAAGAGCAACGGGGATCTCGAGTGATGAGCGCTGCAGCCACGGATGAAGCAGGTTCGATGATGCGTACTCTCTGTATCCGGTCTGCTCAATGTTCCAGAGGGGGAATGGTCACGACAGGAAAAAATCAGTTCCCGCCGAGCTCTCCCAGCGTATTTCGTGAGAATTGTCGTCTCTCCTACGGCGAAATTCCACAGCCTCGAGCTCAACGCCAGATTTGGAGCTGCTCCTGAGGGAGAGCAATCACTGCAGAGAACTCTCGACGCTGGATTATTCCCTCCCAGCCGCACGCTGTGTGCGATCGACACCTGGCGATGACTCGCGTGGATACGAAAGTTCAAGATTCCCAATCGCGTTCCTCGCATTCCAGGCAGCGCGACCCTGTTCGGGTTCGTCTCACGGTCATGTTCCCCTAAGTCTCCCCCAACCCGACCTCTCGCTTGACGGGCACGCGAGATCGTTTCTCAGCCTAGCGCTAGCGTCTACGTCGGGGCCGCGCCCCCCGCTCAATATCCAAAGAAAAGACCATTTGATCATGTTTTTACAGTTTTATCGCATAAGAGCAGTCAGTTCAGAGAATGCGGGCTTAACATTGAATCTTCACTCTTGGTCTGAACCACCCGTCCCGCTTGACGGATACGCTTCGTAGCAGAGCTGTGCGCCGCGACCAGAGTTGACGGCGGCGGCGGCGGGGGAGAAATACCCGGCGCGGCGGCACGCCGCGGCGTTACAGCGGCGCACCTCGGCGCTGGAGATAGCCACTGGGAATAATATCAGAGAGACGATTATTTACAATTTATTTTCCACCCCAATAACAATGTAGGGAAGGGCATGCCTTAACTCAACATCGGAACTATGTGTCATATACGCGGCAAAAAACTTTTGCTGTCGTGAATGAAAAGAGTCTTCGTCATCGTTATTGGATCCAAAGTACACCGTTTTTCTCGCAACAAATTTCCTGCGATTGAAAACCTCCGTTCAGGTCGAAATTAGAGTCGAAATCTCTCATTCTGCCGCCGCCTAAGCAGCATCATGCACAGTATTGACTACCGAATTCGACGGCGCGCCGCCGGCGTTTTCGCCGCCGCCGCGCCGTGGAGATTCAGTGGCGGCTGGCGGCGGACTTGCACACTCGGCGCGCCGGCGATCTCGCCACGCAGCGCACAGCTCTGCTTCGTAGTCAAATGATGAGAAGCTCTCGGAATCCTGTGATTCGCGATCTTGCCTGGAAATATCAGCCATCTTCAGAAATTAAGTCACAGGACATCGTTGTGAGGACTTGATCTTCGGAAAGGGGCCGAGAACTTACCATTCCTCGTCTTCCGACAATTCGACGGCTTCAGATGTGAACCGTGGGTCGAAGCACCTGGAGTCTCGGTTCGAGCTCAGTCTGGGCTTGAAGGGTGGAGCGACTGATTTCTTCGACAATTTATCCCAGTCAAGCTCCGCGAAGAACGAATGCGCGCGAATCTCGGCGGATCCTTTGTCTGGGCGACAGCCCAAGCTGGGGACAACAGGAAGATAAACAGATTTCATCATGATTGCGTTTCCGGGGCAGCGAAAGCTCAACCCTTTCTCAGAGTCTTAACTCACCGCTCCGCTGGATCCCTCTTCAGAAGAGCTCTCAGGATCAGCTTTGCTTCTTCGGAGAGATAATCCGGGATGATGATGTCTTTGAACAGAATCTCGCGTATCAATTCATCAAGGTCCCATTGTGCGATATTCAAATCACCTGCGGGACGAAGCTCCTTGATTTCACCATCTCGATTCGAGTCGATGCAGCGTTTCGTACATGATGAGAATTCTCTCAGTCGCGTACCGCAAGAGTTGAAAGGAGAGAGGCCCACCAGCATCTCATAGAGCAGTACACCCAACGCCCACCAGTCTATGCCGAATGCATAATCTTGACCGCAGAGCATTTCTGGGGCGAGATAATTGGGAGTTCCGCATAGGGTCGACGCGGATCGATTGTTCTCGCTGATCCCCTCTCTGCACATTCCGTAGTCGCAGAGCTTCACGTGCCCCTCGTGGTCGAGTAGCACATTGTCCAGCTTCAGATCTCTGCAAAGAGCATCATGGTATTTCGTTTCAATCTGATTCGTCAGATGGGAGATACTGGTCAGAATCAGGGGTGCATGCTTGCGATTCCGCAAATCAGCATCGATCACCGCATGGAAATATACATCAGCGAAGACATGTCTTTCGGGAGTTCCCACAATGAATCGAATACCTGTAGATCACCCCCTCGCCGTGAAGGAATTCCAGAGCCAGACAAATCTCGGCCGAGTAGAAACGAGCGTGGACCTCCACGAACCGACCCGCCTGCTGCATGTGATACATGAGATCGCCGCCGCGAGCGATGTCCATTACGAAATAGAATCGTTTGCTGCTTTCGAAAGAGGCTTGAAGCCCTACTAGGAAGTTGCAAGAGAGAGCTAATCGCAGAACTCGCTCTTCGGTCCGTATACAGTCGAGGTATTCGTCGCGAGTGGCGCGCTGCTTGCTCATGACTTTCATGGCATAGAGCTCTTGGCTTGATCTGTGCTCGACCATGAACACTGTCGAATAGGAGCCTCGACCGATGACCTTAATTAGTTCATAGTTCTCTAGCTCGGGTGCACCGTCAAGCGACAAACAGGATTTGCTCAGAGAGCCATTCATCTGCAAGGTAGAAAACTGGGGCTTCATAGAGGAGGAGGGAGGAGGAGGCACCCTCTAGACTCTAGAACTCTAGAAGAATCTATCGCTCGGAATTTCTTCTCTGGAACTTTACGACCTCGCAACCTTCGACGAGGTAGAGAGTCTCACCATATCACGCCTCAGAGCGACTCCATCATCAGATGCATAGCAATAAGAAGACACTGACGCGCGTTCAGAGAGAACAGGGTCGAGGGAAGCGGATGGGTTTTTTCCCGCGGGACCATTCTCGATGGACCAGTTTTCGAATTTCACGACTTTCTGAGAAGAGAATCGGGCGCTGAATACTTACTTGGGAAGTTCGGAGAATTCGAAAAAAGGTTCTATACATACCGTGAAGAAGTAAGATATCAGGTTGCGCGCGATAGCGAAGGGCAGTCTGAGTATGTAAGCTGCCATTGGGTCTAAGCATCGATCTCTCCAGCAAAAAGAAGCTCCTCTGAGCTGTTTCGAGAACGATTCGAAATACGGAGCTCTCTTGGAAGACCGAGTGACTTACGGATTTTACGGTTCCCCGATTGGTTGGCCGATTAATGATAGGATCAGTGAGAGGGCGATACGGCTCGATACCATCGGAACCGCCTATATGGAAATCGGATACAAGAGATGCTCTCGAATCCGAGATGCTGGTTCTCTTGTTCTGGACGGAAGTATATACGAAACAGCCACGTATCGAAGTCTTCTCCCGGCATCCGCCGAAACTCTCTCATCGGCGGCACCGAAAACACGGAATAAAAACTGCCTGAATCGATTACCGCAGAATAATTCTGTCTCCCTTCAATTGATTGATTGATTGTTCCTTTATATTGCCTTCTGGGAACCCTAACGA
Source organism: Galendromus occidentalis (assembly GCF_000255335.2). Lineage (NCBI taxonomy): Eukaryota > Metazoa > Arthropoda > Arachnida > Mesostigmata > Phytoseiidae > Galendromus > Galendromus occidentalis. The sequence goes on from NW_003804514.1 coordinate 84,363, forward strand.
TCTAACGATAAGATCGATCGGTTAGGGTTGAGTCGATAAGTCCGCGGAGCTCTCGTCGTAGCAGAACTTCAATCTTGGCGACAAGGATACCGTGTGAATCTCCCAACATACTTTCTGATCTGCGGATATTCGATTTACACCGCGTAAAAACAGCAAGTCCGTGGATATCAACCAGTCTCTGATGTGAGCCTCTTTTCCGGCTCCCACAGCATTCGCAGACTCTGGTCGCTCCCGCGATATTTTTCACGGTGCTCTCGATTCAACGGGTGTCAGGCAGCATGACAACCTGATTCGTCGTCGCACATCGACTTGGGGCGCGTCGTATCATTCATGACGAGAATCTTCCGAATTGGAGTTACAAACAAATAAGCATGGTTCCGGGGCTCGGGTCCATTATCAGACTAAGGATACGTGAGGAAAAGCCAAGTTCCGATCGCGATACAGCCATCAAAGTCATCCAATCCCCCATCCAGCTTGCAATCCCTCAATAGCATGGGCAGTTGCGAGGAGAAGAGACTATAGGCAGAGACTTGATTGGAGTTCACATCTTTTTCGAAATACAATGATAGAATCTCTTCAGAGATTCGACGCTTAGGTTTTGTCGTGAGCAGACGCACCGACCACGCATCGACGCCGATCAGATAACCGAAATCGTGAGCTTCTGGATCGGACGATCCTTGTCACCCATGTTCGCTACGCAGTCTTCGATAGAAGTTCGTCCAGGAATACTCCAAGCCGCATCAGTGTCGAATGTTCCGTTAACGAGAGCAATCTACAATAATTCTCCAATCAGGCTCCCATCTTCATTCCGCAGCCGTGATCCGGGCTGTATCGAGGAGGGGGCTCAAGACCCTCCATCGTCTTCCGCATCTCTGGAATGTGGCGTTCTTCAATAGCCGGAGTTCAAGTTCCGGGTCGGAAACCACCCTGAAACCCTTCTGTGGGCCTCTCTCGTTGAGGGAGAGAGTTCCACCCCCCATCCCGGAGCTCCTGGATATAAATTCGTAGACGAAGGACTGAGAAAATCATTCGAGAACGCCTATGAGAATCCCTACGAGCAACAAGCACTGACTTCACTCGCAGCCCATCTGAAGATCTTGTGTGGACTTCGAAGTTATCCACTCGTGGCGACGGATTTTCGCGGGTTTTTCCTACCACGATTATCACAACAAGGAGCGTGGACGAGAGAATCATCGCCGAGAGGAAGCTAGGCAACAAAAAAGTCCGTGTGTGGGTTTGCCGTGTCTCGGAACAGACGACTCTCTTCTTCACACCGCTGCCTGCTTACTACTGCTACTACAGCTCGCTTGTTGGTGGTTGGTCGAGCGAGTGAACAATCATCATCATCAACGTCGTGGTGGTGGTGTTGAAGTCGTCGTCAGAGAACGGCGGTGGTGTGGTGGTACTTTGCCTACTGCAGTGTGTGTCTGAGCGCGTGCGGATGTGGTAGAAGCTCATTCCTTTCACCACATCGTCGAACGTACTCACCGCTCCCTTGGTCGTGCGTCCGGCTTCCCCGGTGCGGTACGGAGCTTTCATCGTATAGAGAAGGCGAAAAGAGTTCAGTGTCTTCGGCGGACTCTCGGCAGCTAAGCGAGAAGCACAACTTCTGGCAGAGGATCTGATTGTGTATAATTGTGTTCCGCTTGTTCAGTTGTTACTTCCGCTGTTGCTCCGCGATCGGCAGGAGCTCGAACCCGACCTCAAAACTTCCAACTCGAACCGACGAAGACCTTGTCGCGGGACCTTTCGCAAGGGAACGACAGGACCGGCGTTCTCTCCGTCTATTGCCGACTGATTGTCGGATCGCTCTTTGCGCTCCATCGACAGGCGGCAGACTCGCGAGTTCAGCGAGGGAGCTTTGTCTGTTCCGCACTGCGGTCTATGCGGCTTCCTGAGCTCTTCGAAGAATCTTCTGATGTGATGTGGACCGTTCAACAGGAGTGCTGAACCGAGCCAACGATTCCGGTACACTCGAATGTGGAATTGATCGACTGATTGATAATTAAATCGATCCATCGATCCAACGTGTGTCTGCCAGGGGAACACTCCTGGGAAACTCAATCGAAGGTCCATCAGCATTTATCGTCTGCGTGCATGGGACTCCATTGACGGTATGGCCGCGAAAAAAATCTGAGTGACTCTGGTGACTTCACGACCACTGCCCGTGAGGACTCGAAGGACGATATCCGAAGCAGCTGTTGAGAGAACCCTCACTGTCTTCGGAAGATTCCTGTCTCTAGATCGTGTTGAGGACTACCGGTCTATTGGCTTTGTGAACTTTGGACCCGAGAGTCTGCCTCGTTCTCGATCGCGATTCGTTCATCTTTTCGCTTTGGCCGATCATTCTACAGTGGGGCCATCGGACGGAATCCAGTGCATTGAGAACTCTAGTCGACTCCATTCATCGGCACCGGTGAAAACGATAATCGAACCTTTGAACACTCTCCTGGTTGTCTTGAGGACAATAATCTTCGAACGACTAAAATGAGCGCCTCAGGAGAATTCGGAATCGGGATGAACAGCGCGGGGGGCAACGGGGGTGGAGGAGCGAATTCCGTGGCCGCCGACATTCCAGAATTGTTCCAAGTCGGCTGTGTTGTGACTGTGGAGAACCTTTGCAAGGAACGATTCCAAGGCGAGGTGATCGCTTTCGACGAGGAGCACAAAGCTCTTGTTCTTAGTAAGTGCTGCTTAAATTAGCTGCTTAGCTGCTTAAATTAGCTGCTTAGCTGCTTAAATGACAATGCTGATCCATGAGGCTTCTGTTATGGAGCGATATCTCGACCTGGAACGCTGAATGGCTTCAACGTTCTCTATCGAATGAGGTTCCCCATCCTCTAGACGGTAGAGTTTATCAGTTTCCGTTTTTTTGGATTTTCAGAGTGTCAGACGGCAGACCGTAAGACCAACGATGTCCGCGTGGTCAATTTGCTGTGTGTGACTAATATAAATATCGAATCGGAAGCAGGAACGACTGCTCCGTCTCCTCCCGCACAAATAAACATCGAGAAGGTTAGTTCCGCCCCCGAATGAGAGAAACTTTAGATCACCAGGACCAGCCTCGACGGCTGCTCATGTCGGCTCAGCCAGCCTCCGTCCGCATACGTGACTTAACTTTTTCATTTTCTTGAAGGTTCGAGCTCGCATAAAGAAGAACAATGATGAGCGGAGGAAAATGGCCGCTGCGATCGCGAAAGGAGTTTCAGGAGAGGGCATAAGCCTATTCCTGGCCATTAGGAAAACGTAAGAACAGATCGCAAGTGTCCGCAATCCGAAACAAGCACCTCGACCGAACATTTCCCTAACCTTGTGTTCATCGTTTCCAGCATTGAAGAGGTCACGTGGCATGATCGAGATATTCTTGTCATGAACTCGGTTCGCATTCAGCCTCCATACCAACCCGAGAACTGCGTGCCCAGCCATGACGCGGCCGGACTTGATCATCAGTCTGTCGCGCACGTGAAGAACATCGTCGAAAAGCATCTCAAAGACTTGAAGCAAATGGACGTCTCTTCGCTGTCGAAAGCCAGTTTGAAGGACAAACCCTGAGAGAAAGAACGCGGAACCGCCCCACGGAAGTCGTCGATATATCCATAGGTCAACGAAGCGTGACCATCGGAAAATACATTTATTTTAGTTAAAAAAAGAAAACGAGCGCCTCTTCCTTCAAAATACACAATAACACCTGTATATTGTACGCGCATCTAACTACTAAGGGCGCTTTTGCGTCCCACAGCGGGAGAAAGGGCCGGATTCAGATCGTAGAGCGGAGGAAACCGGCATGCCCACCTCTCTGGGAAGAGACTTTTCGAAGCATCCTCAAGCGTGATGCCTCAATATGTCACACCTCGGGGCATTGAAATGTTCAAGCAGATTCGCAGGTTTCGAGGCTCCGAGTGAACTTGGAGCGGTCTCATCCGGGCATGAGCATTCGCTCATACAGAAAATTGAGTTTTAGCCAAACATAAGCCAGGATCATTATCAGGCTCCCAGTGGGGAACATCGATCTCGGAAGATCCGCTGAATGGTGGAATCTCACTGGGAAGCGATCTCTGTGATTTCTCGACGAAGAGAGAAGGGAGTCACCTCATCGCCCCTCTCTGCATGAGCGACTGTCGTTCGGTCAGGAGCATGATCAAAATTAAGCCGGATAAGCGGGATAATCGGTCTCTCGGGCACGCTACCGGACAACCCGTCACTGGTTTGCATGAATCTTCTACTTGCACGGTTGACGAGGTGTCTCTGGCGGATGTGGTTTCCGGTGAGTGAGGCCTTCTGGTCTCATCTGAGCGAAGCGAACGTCGAGAGTCCCCGCGGCGGGTCCCCATCAGGGGAAGCTATAGCGACGAGGACCCCGTCGAGGGTTCGCGCGACGGCAACACGAACTTCGTGAACTACGACTTGCGGCAGTCGTGCCAATGAGTTACTCTGATACGGTCCTATGATCCAAAAAATGTTTATATAATAGAGGCTGGCATGATCAGAGTGTATAATATCGAGAACGAGCAGAGGGAGATCACATAAACGAGGCTTCACTGTATTCCCGATCTCAGGCCATACTACGGAGACCCGAGGAAGCTGACGGACGTATTCAAGGTCAGCTTGGTCGCTGTACCGCCACCTCTGCATTGGGAGATACTTCCGCGAAAGACATCCGCATCGAGATCATCCAGGCTCTCCGGGAAGCCGGCGAATCATCTGCTGACCGCTGGATTGGCCGCTCTGCAGGACGAGGTCATGGACAGTGGCGGATCCAGGGGGGGTGGGGGAACGGTCGGCTGTCACGGCCGGTTAGCGCCCGAAGGTCGTACCAAAGCGCGTGAGACATCTCTGCGTGCTAACGACGCGATCGCTGAGGTAGTTCATCCTATCTGATCCGTGCTTTCATTTCCTTCGCTAGTGCTCGGATGCATGTGATTTCGGTTCATATTCCACCTGTATCGTACGCATACACCCCTCTTTCCGGATTCCTGCGTCGGGAGTTCCCGAATTCGGAACCAACCAGCGTCGGAATTCAGGACATACCGAATTTCCAAGAAGAAAAGTCTAGGCAGGGGAGGCAGATGCACCCGCCTGTGTGGTGTGTGGAGGTGCGGACCTGGTCCCTTGCTTCTTTCAAGCAGAGATCATCATCGTCAGACTCCCGTGATCAGCCGTCAGCCGCCTCTCCCCATAAGAGACTTCGATACGAGGTAAATTCCATCACTCCGTTTCGTCCCCTCACCTTCGTCATCGTTCCTACGGAGTTTATGAATGTGATGTGTTCCCTCATCATTCCAGGAGATTGACATTCCCTCGTTCGTCGATATCTTGACGATTGCGAGACTAGCCGCCGTCGAATCCGCGCCGTCTGCCGTCGAATGTGTTTCCCTCTCTTCTGACAGTCGACATTCGCTGGTTCCGCTAGGAGCAGTGCGGGAGAGGAAAACATCGTCGGTCTGTGGGCGACATTGCCTCTCCAGTGGATTGAGTGACAGTTGTTGCACGGATCGACACCTTTGATTCTCTATCCGGTGAAGTTCATCACCTGGAGAAATGGGTTGGTATAAACCTGAAAACATAGTTGTTGCTTCGCAGCCTGAGCTTCCCAAAAGACGAACAGATGGGTTGGGCGCCCCCGCTCTGATTTTCGGTCAAAGGAGAAATATTTCTTCTCCTAACCCATCTTGACGATTTCCGATGATTTTGCGCTGAGCGGCTTGCTCTCGGACTGGTTGCAATAGATCCGAGGGCTCACATTCGCTCACGCTATCACTGTGACATTCCCCCCAGATACTTATCACAATATATAAGATAGCATCGAATTTCATCCCTCCGACCCCTTCTGGGGAGGAGTCATGAAGTCATGAAGTCACCCAATGTCTCCAATAAGAGATCATCCCCTGAGATTTCCCCCGCTCTTGCCTCCTGGCGCCCTCCGACATCTCCCGCTCAGGAACTCCGGAACTTGAACGTATTCGCTCCACGCAGATTCGCGGAGCGAGCCACTGTGAGAGGGTCCACAAGAGTTTTGGAGTCGATTTCATGCTGTAGAAATCGAACGCAGCTGGAACGGGTTATCAGGCATGGAAGATTCGAAGTGTGTACGACGACTCTCTTCTCGCGAATGAGGGGTATACAGGCAAGCTCGAACTTCAAAATAGTAGTCAGGAGGTAAGCCTCAGCCGATTTCCGACTCATCTGGAAATCAATAGGCGATTGATGCGGTGAACAGCTGACTAGCAAATCGGTCGTTCATCGTCATGCCTCATGAGACCGCAATCGAACCCGGAAGCACGGGCCAGATTGAAGCGCCGGCATACAAGAGGCGGTCCGGAGTGAAGGAAGATTTTCTTGGCGTCTCGGACGGAATCTTCTGATTTCCTCCTCCGTGGATTCGCTCAAGCATGAGAGCCGTCCGTCATTCCACGAACCTCGACGACACGGGCAGCTCATTTCACCTCTCTGACTCGTTCGGAATTGTCCGAGGTCCGTGGAAAGGAGCTGCCTCCTCTAGTGAACGTGCCGTCATTGTCGGAGCCTGCTGTAATTGGTTTCCGCTGTCCGCGCAGGTGAACGCTTGATAGCTTAGGTTCAGCCGGTTTTGATGTCCGCTTCCACCCAAATCAGGAAAACTATTCTGAAGCGACTTCCTAGCGCTGCGGAAGCGGACCACGTAACCGAGCCAGGGACCAAGCATGATCCGAGCTGCCAGATAAGCTCGACGGGCGTTATTCGTATTTGTTCGATGCAATCGCAATGAAAGTTCACGAGAGGTCCAGCTGGTCCTGAATTGTTGAACAGCTCGATACGTCTTCTGAGACCGGCCGTGCGCCGTCCGCCTCACTCAGTCCTGATATTCGACATTGTCACTCCTGCCCCGTCGCAATCCCGGCTGACCGAACTCGGTCACTACTGTCCCGTCCTCGGCTTCTGAGTACTTCACATGTTTCGTGGCTCGCTCGCTTCTCATCGAAGCCCCGTTGCGTTGTCGTTCCTTTCTCCCTTCTGGACCATGAACCCTGTCGCTCGACAGCTCGCGCCGTTCTGTCGAGGGAAACCAAGCGTTCACGGAGCGGTATGGGCGAGCCGCTGAGAAAAGCATGAACTCTATGCAATTCGACACTCGAATGGAATCGAAATCTTCTCATTCCGAGCGAATGGAGTTGACTCAAGATGGGTTCAGGACGAATCGAGCTTTGTGAATGTCCGCTCGCGATCTACCATGCTCTTCCTCGAAGAGGCACTGGTCGTAGGCTGAAAAAACTTGGAGAAAGGATATTTCTTCATCGCCGAAAGTTTCGATGAGCGAGAGCGAGACGCGAGCAGGCTGTCTTGATTGATGACATCCTAGTCGCTCACGTTCGGTACGGAGCGTTCTATAATGGATGCAGTCCTCGAACGCGGACCTCTTGATTTTTTCCGGTCCAGTTTGTTCGTCGGATTCTCGCTCTCGTGTGTTCACACTCGAGCTTTTAGTGGGGACTTTTCATCGCTATTCGGTAATTTTCTCTCGGGGGACATATGCCCGGTCTCAAACAAAAGGAAAGGCCTTCTGGAATTCCTATCAGATGAAGATATTCTCCAGCGCCTGATCCCGTTTGCATGCGATGCCTCTACTCGATTCGGGCGCTTGATGAGTATTTCTTGGACGGATATGAGTAGACCGAACGGGGAGGTCGAGTCCGATGTGATTCTCCGGTAGTGGCTCCGATCGTGCTGAGAACTCACGCTTCCTTTTTTTCCGACCAGCTCGAACCGCAAGTGGGTGATCCTCATCGTGCCGACGTCATTGCTCAAGGGATGAAGTCCACGCTGCTACGACCGAAGAACCTTTGCGTTCTGCTCATCCTGCTGGTTGTGGCCACTCTGATCCTATGCTTTCAATACCAAAATACCAGCTTACGCGATTGGTACGCTTCGCCAAGGCTAGAGGAACCGAAAAAATCAGAGTCCGATGGATATCGACAGCCGCCGGAATCTATCGTCGATCCCAAGTGAGTCACCGGTCGCCTGTAAGACAAAATGACTTTCCGTAGCGACACCTCTAGCATTCGGATGATTCCACGAAAATTTATTACCATTTATTACGAAAACTTATTCGGATGAAATAAGTTTCGGATGATTCCACGACCCCGTCTGATACTAGTGTGTCTTCCATGTCGCAGCTCTCTGGACCAGCCAGTGGAGAAAGTCCCGGTTTCTTTCACCGCGATCCGGGTTGATGATCCGCCGAGCAAGGAGAGCTCCACGAAAGCGCTCCCCCCGATAATCGAGTGAGTTTTACCTGGAAAATCATAAGCTCGGTCCGAGAGCAGCACTCATTGGTGGCGAAGGGTTTCCATGGTGCATCGGGACACTTGGGAAGCCACTCTCTGTCGGCGTAAGCTATGAGTGTATCATCTCTGTCCGTTTTCCAGCTTCGAATCCCCCAAGAGGAAGTCAGACTTCTGTTCAGCGAAACTCTCCAAAAGCAAAGTGGACATCGACACTGTGGAAAGCTATAAGACCCTAGAGTTCTCGAAATACGATATGAATTTCTGGAACTCTCAATGGGAAGAGCGCTATCTGAAGATCAAGTCTGATCCTCAGAAGCCTCCCTTGAAGGTCAGTTCGATCATTCCGACGGTGATTTTCCGCAGCATCTGAATACGTTGCTCGTGCTCACTCATTCCAAGCGTGCTATTCTCGCAGGTCATAGTTGTCCCGCACTCCCACAACGACCCCGGCTGGCTCCGGACATTCGATGATTACTTCCAACGCCAGACGGCTCCGATATTAGACAACATGCTTGCGTTCTTGAGTTCTCACCAGGACTTCAAGTTCGTTTGGTCCGAAATGTCCCTCTTCGCCCGCTGGTGGCAAAGGTTACAGAATCGACCCAATGCGAAACCCCAGGTACTTTCCACATTATATATGATGTCCTCACTTCACTCGGCCGACCAATTAGCGGTTCCGAATCTCTCAGGCGAATTCTGACCTGGCTGCCTGATTCGGGCAAGGGTCCTTGCGAGAGCAAATATCCTATACCGCTGATCCTCACGCTCTCCATCAGGTCGTGGATCTCATTGAGCGCGGTCAGCTCGAGCTCCTGACCGGCGGGTGGGTGATGACGGATGAGGCTGGAGTGAATTTGTATGCGATGCTGGATCAATTGATCGAAGGTCATCAATGGATCCGCTTCCATCTCGGTGAGAAGGCCCTGCCAAAGAACGGCTGGTCCATCGATCCTTTCGGCCACGGTAACGCCGTGCCCTACCTGCTGAGACGCTCTGGAATCCACAACACGTTCATCCAACGCACTCACTATGCGTGGAAAAGGTGAGCACCGAGTTGTGAGTATAATCCTCATCCTCCACCGTCACTGCTCGCGATCGTAGAGATTTCCAGCGAGTGAAACTCTGCTGGACTGGATTTAAATTCGGAATCATATCCCACTTGCAGTCTCTTGACCGATCGACGGCAGCTCGAGTTTCTTTGGGAAACAATTTTCAAAAGGAAGACCGCATCGCCAGAAGCAATCATGTGCCACATGGCCCCATTCGATCTCTACTCGATCAAGCACGCTTGTGGGCCTGACAAACAGGTATGAGCATCAATGACAAGCGAGGGGGGCTTCGGTATGAATTCAGGATTATAGCGATCCCTGCTGACCATGTCTCGGCGGATTTCGAATAAGGAAGATTCTCTCCTCTACAGACCTGTCTCCGTTTCGATTATCGTAGGCTCTCTGGAGAATACTCAGAGAGCAGGAGCGAACCGGTCTCCGACAAGAATATCCACAGCCAAGCAACAGCGATGTTGGGTCAATATGGCCGCTTGGCATCCTTCTTCGAACACAACATCGCTTTGGTCCTGCTGGGCGATGACTTTAGATTCGATCACTCATTGGAGTGGGAGCAACAATACGACAACTACAATAAAATCATCAATTACGTGAACGATCACAGCGCGGTTTTCGGTGACGCTCATATGTCATTCGGAACGCTGGCTGACTACTGGAACGAGGTCTACAAACGCCAGAAGGAGTTTCCGAAACTTTCGGGGGATTTCATGCCGTACAGCGATGTCTACTCCGAAGGTCTGCCCAATTATTGGACGGGTTACTACACGACGCGACCATTCCTCAAACAACTGTCACGAGAAGTTCAACATTACTTGCGCGCAGCGGAGATTCTCTTCACTTTGGGGAGGTGAGTTTCCCTTCTGCAGATTTTCCCTCAACAATATTCGGATGCAGTGGACTCTTAGGAGCCGATAATTACTTTCCCCCTTTCCCAGGCGGAGCCTCCTCAGCGGTGGGAATGAGCAGCTGCGGTCCCGACTCGATGCGGATTACCGCGCGCTGACTACGGCGCGGAACCAGCTTGGAATTTTCCAACATCACGACGCCGTGACCGGAACGTCGAAAGATTTCGTCATGAAAGACTACGGAGCGCGCTTGTTCGTGGCTCTCACGAACGTCCAATCGATTATCGCTCATCTGGTTCAGTACCTACAGGTCAAGAACAAACCTCGATATCAACCTCTGGGAGCAAACAACTCCTCTCAGCAACCTTTCTCGACGTATCTACAATTCAGCGAAAAGAAGCAGTCGTACGAAACGCTCCCGGTCCGGATGCCGCTCAGAATTAGCCCGCGACAGCCGAATGTACTCGTAGTGTACAATAGTCACGGTCACGTCGTCCAGGACGTGATTCGATGCGTCGTCACACAACCCGTCCAGAAAGTCGTCGGTCCAGGAAACAAAGAATTCGTCTTCCAGCTGAATCCAATCTGGGAGTACAGTGCGGAAATTAATGCGGATATGTACGAGCTCGTGTTCATCGGAGACCTGGCACCTCTATCGACGACGACTTTCGAAATCCATGGACTGGCCGCCGGAGAGACTTCCAAAATCCCCGCAGTGAGCGTGAAACTCTTTCTGTCAGACACGTGGGGCGATGCGGCCACGTCGACTTTATCAAACGGCCACCTCTTCAATTTTGAGAATTCGGGACACGGTGACGTATCGCTCACGAATGATAATCTACATGCTGTTTTCTCGTCCCACACCGGCCTCCTGAGTCACTTGAATGGAAGGCCGGTCGGCCTCAGTTTCGGCGCCTACCGATCAGTCGATTTCCACAGCGGGGCCTATCTGTTCAGACCTGAGACCGGATCGCCACCGTTCAACGTAACAGGACGTTTCCCCATGACGCGTCTCGTGCGAGGCCCGGTCATGAGTGAGATGATCGTCGTTTATCCCAATACGGTCATGCAGAGAGCGAGAGTATATCACACGACGGGCCCACTCTCGCTAGGTGTGGAACTGGAAACGAGTTTCGACCTTTCGATCCGGAGAGAATATTTTGAGTTCTTCATGACGATCAAGTCTGACGTGTCGTCCGGTCAAGAATTTTTCACCGACTCTGGCGGCTTCGAGATCGTTCGACGGGTGCGGAACGATCTTTTGCCGATCGAGGCTAACTATTATCCAATGACGGAAGCTCTGTTCATCGAAGACGATACCCGCCGTCTCACGCTTCTCGCCAACCATCCCCACGGCGTCACTTCGAGCTCACCCGGTCATCTTGAGGTGATGCTCGAGCGCAAATTGCGTCACGACGATGCTCGAGGTCTCGGCGAGGGTGTTGTGGACAATCTTCACACGAAGGCCAAGTTTTGGCTGTTGGCAGAGAGTCTTCAAGGAAAAACTGAAGTTCCTCTCCTGAGCCGAAACTCACACATCCTGTCCACAATGCTCAACTACCCGCCCATCGTTCTCCAATCGACGCCGCAGGCAGACCAACGTGAACTGATCGAACAAGTTTCGTTTTTGCGGCAGCCCACAGCTTGTGATCTTCATTTACTCGCTATTCGGACAATGCCGTCAGATAAGTACCACAAGCCGAGCGATAAGGCTTTGATGGTCCTCCATCATCGAGCTCCCGATTGCAGATTCTCATCTGCGACTGGATGTTCAGACAACTCGCGAGGCGTCGATTTCGAAGACGGCCTCGTTGCTTTGATTACGGAAACTAGTCTAACGGGCACTACAAACGGAAAAACGGTCCCCGGCAAGCGAATTCAAGTCGCTCCGCACGAGCTCGCGTCTTTCGTCCTTCTAATGAAGGAGGGAGATGGTGAGGTTTTGAAAGCGGTCCCACACGAAGTTGATGGCATCGAAAGGCCTCCATCAACATGAAGCACGCGGAGGGTAGCGATCGCATGCGATTTTCGGGCAGCTCGGTGAACGTGCGCGAAGGCTCCTTGGATTTAAATCCGAGATGAGAGATTTGAATCGAGAGCTTCGTGCGATCGAAACTTCGGTGATGGAAGCTCGAGATGGCTACTCGAGAGCTTGCTTGCATGGTAGAAATGTCCAGAATTTGATCAGCGTTGGGAAATTGCTCTCATTCCCCGAGAGAGAAATGTTCCAGCCTGAAAGACGGTATTGCCGGGCGAGATCCATCCATGCCTCGGACGCTCGCTCTTGCGGTCGTCTTGGGTGCTCTGTGTATAGTCAGGGTCCTTTCTTCCCGGGTATACTTCGTGCTATACTCCTAGATCCCGCAGTGAGCTGTTCTGAAGTATTTACGCTTAACGATACACCGGGACGAACCCGGCGGAATCGGAGGCATGATTTCATTTCCAGGGTATGGCTCCATCGGAATCGCGCCATGGTTCCTCGGAAAAATATTGTTCAGCAGGCTGATACTCAGGCATTTCTCCAGTTTCCTAGCTCTGATGGAGAACATTGTTCTCACGCCGGTACGCACACGACAGCTCTTGGCGTTGGCTGTCACAAATATTCCATGTATAAACTTCCTAGGGTCCACCTGGATATCCTGTAGACCAAACCGTCGGCGCCCTCGACGGTAAAATACGGATGTCACAAGCGCGAACTCCATGGATGATTTAGGACGAAATTCAAATAATCATAAACCCTATTTATAATTATACGTTACCGGGTTTCGGGAGTTTCTACCGTGAAACTCCGAATTTCCGAGGGACTCCGTGAACCGATTCGGGTTTCCGCTGTAAGATACTCGTGTGAATTTTGAGCATATCGATGTAGTCTGATGTTAGGTTCTGTGTAAAGCGTCTGCTAATTGCTTTTGTTCTAATAAAGAAAGAACGAAACAGCGTCCTTGTTTCCTCCCCACAACACCCAGGATTCTCGCAAGCCAGAAACCGATCGGCGGGGAATTATCCGCAGTCGATTGGGATATCGGGGCTCGTTCCGCCTTCCATTTTTCTTCGGATCATTATGTATCATTACTGCTGTGTGTCCGGTGACCAGGAAGACGAAAGATGAAAATTCACCGAAAGGAATGAATTGTTCCATCGACCAAGCGTTATTCCAATGAACTTCATTGGTGCACGCAAAAAGGGCGAAGGAGACCCGAAATTGCTCAACACGCGGGACCAGTCGAAAATCTCAATAACATTCATGAAGATCGTGAAGCCTTCGAGATATGCATACGTGCACGAAAATATTGCACAGAACGCACAGCCTCAAGTACCACGTAAATCCTGTATGTATTCCGGCTCCGGTCCCCAGCCCCGGAGCGGAGCAGGGTAGCACCTCCACGCAGCTCACTTTGGATCTCCCTCTCCCGGGTTATCCTCGCTCAGCCGTCCACGGGGACGGTCGCTCCGTAAACAGTCAAGTGCGATGTAAACCCCGGCCCCCTCGCTCAATCGCTTGACGTAGGCAGCTTAGATTGACGCTGATTGGGCACTTGCACGGTCTCCTCGTTCTCCCTGGTCACCACAGCAGCTCCATCGTAAGCATTTCCCCCGAACTACAGTCGAACGTCGAGTTCGCTCGAATGATCTCTCCGAGCCAACCTTCACAGTAGTCCATCAAGCAACAATCCCTCATCACATCTCTCCACAATCCCTTTTCCCGACGAGATTCGAGTTCCGCGTGAACTTCCCGCGCGTATTTAGATCAGAACACCAGTAGAACCCGGCATTTCGCTTGGGTACCGAGGACTGACCCTTCAAATCGTAAACTGTGGACGTGCATGAAGAGAGTAAGGCATGCATGATTCTATGTATCATCCGGAGCGCATGACACGAGCTGAGCATAAGCTTCCGCCGGCGGATCGAGCTTGGCTCTGGCCGGCAAAATCGCTGTAGAATCCCTTCTGGCTCCGCGGGGCTTCATCGGCAGTGAGATAATAATTTACCGATGATGACTTCCCGAGTCTCACCCGAGAGAGAGTCTTTCTTCCCATGCGCTCCAAAACAGACCATACTCTCAGGACCATAGGAATGCTATGCTTCCCGAAGATCAGCGAGGTTCAGGAAGACTGATTGATCGGAATGGTCTCATTCTCCCATATCCATGTTGATACAAATCAGTTTGCGGTAAAGTGGAGGACCTTGCAGGAGCCGAATCACCCTTGGGGTTGCAATGATCAATCTACTAGACGTGCTATGGTCCAGTTGCACCTTCCCCCTGTGGATCACTTATCTATTCCTCGTGCACCGTCCTGAAAAGGTGAGCAGAGGAACCCTGCTCGCCCAGAATCGCGCCATGCTCTGTCGATAGATAAAGTACTCGATGAATATTCTCTAGTCGGTGATGCGTTCCCCCGCATGTCCCTGAGGACTAAACTAGCGAGAGTAAGAGATCGGAATCGTTTCAGGTATCGGATCTCCTCGTATCAGCTTTCCTATATGGGAAGCTTTCGAGTAATAACAAGAAAGCCGGACGCCTCAACAATATCGCAATACCGAAAAGGTGCGTTCGAGTCCTCTCTATCGGGAAGAGAACCAAAAACCTCCAATTTCATCCGTGGCTCATACACCCTAGAAGAACGGGAATGGTTCGGAATTGCTGAGTACATACTCACCTCGGGAATCTATCGATGAAAAACTTCATGGCTCTTTGATAATCCCTTGCAGGTGGTTCACGCATTTCTATCAGTACGCCGTAGTACTCTTCAGCTTGTGGTCTCTGATCCTCCTGGTGAGCGCGTTCACGGGCCACGCAGCGGTTCCGTCCTCTCTGAGCTTCTCACTGGATGTCCTGATACATAACAGGCGCAGTCATGGTGAGGCATTCTTACGCGAGCTATGAGTGTTGAGCTCCAGGTAACATTCAACTGTTCGACGGTCCCGCATTGTCGTTTTCGAACTTTGCAGTGCCTTTCGCCGTTGCTCTGTGGGTTCAGCTCCTGACGACCCTACAGGTTTGTGGGAAATCTAGCGAACCTATGCCGCTCCCTTGTGATCTAAAATCATGCTTCAATTCGATAGGATTGAATCTTCGGTTCTTCGCAAAAGAAGTGTCCCACGGAACTCCTCTCAATTATGAATAATGATTTTTCTCGCTCAAAGGTATACCGGCGTTGCTACGAATGCATGTTCGTCAGCGTGTACTCCGACGCGAAGATGCACGTGTGGCATTATGCCGTAGGTTACATATTCTATACAGGTGAGTGCATTGGAGAGGGCGGAAGCCCGGGGGAGAAGTCTGACCCTCGCAACACATTCCTTTCGATGGTTCTTATTCTCCTCAGGAATCCAATACTCGATCCTTTCGATGACGCTTGGGAGCGACTCTTCGACGATTTTCCGATTCTCGGATCTTTTTCGTTTCAACGTCCTCATCGGAACCTTGATCTTCGCTGCGGCCTTCCACTTGGAACATGACACAACTAAGCGCTTCGCGAACTTCCGGAAGGACGCCACAGGAAAGGTGAAGTATCTCCCTTCTTGACTTCGGGTGTTTCGCCCTAAGGTGCCTCCGAGAACACCTGACTCCATGAGGAAACATATTTCATGTCAATTTTCTCAGGTGGTCTCGTCGAAACACCAAGCACCTGTAGGAGGGATGTTCGAATACGTCTCGTCTCCGCATTATCTCGCCGAGATGTTGGTATACACTGGACTGACGGTGATACTTTGGAGCTTCAACTTCACCTGGTTCAATGCGCTTCTGTGGACGTACGTCAACCAATCGGCTATGGCCTTTCTCAGTCACCGCTGGTATCAGTCCAACTTCAAGGACTACCCAAAAACACGCACAGCAGTTATTCCTTTCTTATTGTAAACAAGCATGGAGTGGAATCTCCGTGTTTTGCCACAACGTGAAGGGATGGGAGCAGCGGAGACTTTCAAGGAAAAGCTCGTGACTCATGGAGAATGCATAAAAGAATTCACTGTCTGGAAGACGAGTTTCCAGCGCTCAGGGATATCGAGAATATAATTGTGGAATAATTATGGTCCACCAGGACGCTCGCTCTCCTCAATGTCTAGGGATGATTCCATGTCTCTCGTATAATAATCATTTTCAGCTCGCAGGAAGGATATCGATCTGGAATCGATTCCAGGAGAACATGGAAATCGAGGGAGCAGTTTGTATAGGTAGATAACAAAGATATGCTTTTATTATGACATACGGATATATGGATCCTTGCTCCTCCGACGCCTCTCATGTAACAGCCTTGATATTTGTCTCGACGAACTGTGTTCGAGCAAACGACCCTCTGACCCTGGCAAACTCAAACCACGCAAGGAAGTGTTATATCAGAATCATTCTCATTAATTTTATCGGTGTCTCCCTCGGCCGGGCTGACCTCTGAACTTTCGTCGAGATCGGTCGCATTCCCTGCCTTCGACACGGAACTCAACTCCTCATTTTGCTTCCCGCCAGTCTTTGGACACTTTTCAGGTGAAGTCGGGTCCAGATCACTATTTGAGGTATTGCTCGCGTCCTTCTTCCCGTCCTCATTCGGCCCATTTGAATAGTCACAGTCATTGACAGCTTCCCCCTCCAAATTCGGTTCATCGCAAGGATCATCACAGACTTCGTGGTCCTCTTCCATCTTCTCCCGCTGACTTTCAACGATTCGAGTCTCAGATTCTGGCTCGACGGCAGAACCTGGCCTAGATCCGGCGTTGGCAGAGTCGTCGTCCGGGCTCGAAACAGAATTCTCGTGGGCGAGGGCAGGGTTTGATACGTAACCGGCATCTTCATCCTTCTCTCGATCCATGCTGTCATTTTCTGCAGCATCATCCCCTTGAGGAGATGATGAATCGCGTCGGAGAACTTCGGATTCACCGCAAGCTCCTTCAATAGGTACCTCTGCTGTTTCTTTCTCCGCCTTCTCAGCGTCGTCCGATACATCGGCAATCGCCTCCGATTTCCCGCTGGACTCCTCGTTTTGTACGGTGCCGCCATCGATATCCACCTGGATTTCGTCTGCGACAAGCTCATTCGGCTCTACCGTGGCTCCTGAAACCGTCTCCGACCCAACAACAACTTCCGGAGCAGCTCCCAACTCAGGAACAACTCCCGGAGCGGCTTCCGACTCATGAACAACTTCTGGAGCAGCTTGAGGCTCAAGGACCGGTGCAGACGGAACTTCCAGGGGCGAATTCCCATCCCGAGCGGCGTCGCAGCCTCCGTCGCTGACCTCGAGCGCGTCGTCCGCAGAGGCGGCAACTACGGGAATTTCCCCGTCCAGGCTTTCATCAGAGCTCTCTTCAAGCACGAGTTTGACATCTGACACCGAATTTTGATCTCTATCGGACCCATTGCACGCCTCGTCGACCAATATTGGAATCAGCGCCGGGGCTTGAGACTCCTCGGCTTCTGAGGCTTCACAAAATTCTCTCCCATCCGCCGAGCTCTGTAGACCAGCCGGTGAGTCAGTCGCTGAGTCTCGCGCTTCTTCATTCGCCTCGTCGAGATCGTCTTGGTCAACATTTGAAGTTCTATCCTGAACACTGAGAGAATCTGCTCCCATGCTCAGAGTTTCGTCGTCGCCGCGTGAAGTCGAATCAACGAAATCCGAAGAACTGCCCTGAGGCGCACTTGTTGACGGATGGTCCGTACGAGATTCCGAACTCGTCGCTTCGGCTTGACATCCAGGAGAACCAGGAATCTCCGTAGGGTCGTCGATGAGCTCCGGCGTGGTGTCTCCTGCTATCCTCTTCGATCGTCGCTCCGGAAGCGGCCGAGGTCTGACCGCGGCTTTCGGAACCTTCGTTCTACCGGCGTTGGAATCAACGTGAGCAGTCAGTCTGCGACGTTTGTTCATCCGTTCGAGGAAAGTTGTGATGAGCGGCTGATTCCTGTCCAATGGTTCCTCTTCCGCCTTGCAAGCACAAGTACAATGAGAGCATCTGCCATTCTGCTGCAAACTCAGATACGTCGGCGGATTGCACCCGTTGAGATAATTCTGCATCGGAACAATGGCGAGTCTTTCTAGCACAACCGCCGCGTTCGAGTTGTTCAGAACAATGCTCTGATTTCCGGACGCGTTGACCGTAACGACCTCCGCGGGTCCAGTCGATCTCTCGGGAGTCCCATCCCAACAAACCGATCGACTTTCATCGACGTCCTCTGATCGTCCACACGTCCCTCGAGCGGTTTTCGATTTACTCGACACGGAAGCTCTGCCTTTGGACGCAGATGTCGATTCCTTACGCTTTGAGCCTTTTTCCTGGGGGCGTCGTCTGACTGCGATTGCGAGGAGCCGCGACGTCTCGCGCCGCCGCACGGGTGTCCTGACGCCGGAGCTGGCGTCTGGGCTTTGTGCAACAGAATCGTCGCTCACGCATATTGCGTCGTCAATAGCAGAATCCGACTCAGTGGTGCCGCGTTTCCGTTTCCGTGAGCTTGGGGGACCCCCGCGACCTCTTACGGTGAGCTGAGGCTTCCCCTCGTGGGCTCCGTCGTCCGACTTCGGCACTTTAGTCGGTGGCTCCTCGAATGTCTCAACCGACTGCTTGGATTCCGTCGTCGAGGTTCTCCTTTTCGAAGTCGATGCATCGCGGGGGGATTTGTTGACACTACTCGCCGACTTCCGAGATGCTCTGAACAGGGCTGACATGCGCCGCTTCGTTTTAGCATCGAGGATCACCGTCTCGGGTATATCCACGGATTTGAGGACGATACGGCATGTCGGGAGGGACTCTGGTCTGATATTCTGCATTGATTCGATCGTTTCGATTTTGACCGGAGAGAGTTTCCCGACTGGAGTTTCTGTCTTCTTGGTCTTTTGCGCATCGATGGATTTCGTCTTCCGTTTTGTTGGGGGTTCATTTCTAGGAACCGTTTTCGCTCTCGTGGTGGGGGACTTCGCCTTCCCGGCTCCCATCGCGCTACTGGTCTCTCCGCTCTGCGAGCTCTGCTTCGGAACGGTCGATCGCATACTCCGACGCGTACCGGGAGCATACGTAGCCGTGTCCGATTCTATACGAGCCGCCATTGCGGTTTCGCGATTGGTTTCAATAACTGCAGCAGTCGCAGATCTTCTCGTACCGCTTGTTCGTGGGGATTTCCGTGGGTCCGATTTGCCCGGGAGCTCTCCCGGATCAAATCGACTCAGACAAACGAAGGCGGGGGTGAAGTTGATTTGTCTTTCCGCTATGACATTACCCCCGTCACCTAGAATACGATTCATGACTAATTGCAAGGCATCACCGACATGTTTGTTTACAGGACGATTTCACGATTCACAATTCGAATGGCCTCTCTCGATTCACGAGGCAGACCGGGGATTCCGGCTCACTTACAGAGTTTCTCGATGATTGTTCGGTTAGGATTGAGAGCACACATTTCGGACGAGTCCAGAGAGATTTCACATCAAAATACGTGAACTTGTAACGAGAAACACCGATCGTTCGGACTCGCGCGCTCAATCACCAGCGGCTCACACAGCCTCCGGTAGCGAGAACCCAGAAGAGGAGCGTCGCTGGGAGAGGGGAATCGGACAATGCGCAGCAGACGGCAGCTCGCGGCGCGCAAACCGACTCAAGTCGCCGTATTTCCCGCGCCAGCGGCGCCCAGACTCAAGCCGCTGCGCGAGAAATTGCCAGCTTCTCTCTCAACTTTGACCGTCAACATTCTGAATCGTCAACTCCGACTCTTCTTCGAGAGACACACGACTTGGCTTCGATTAGCAGACGACGACGCTCCAGACAGCTTTTGCCGAGAGCGCGCGATCGAAGTCGAGAGTTTGCTCCGAATTTCTGAATCCGTGTGGCGAAGGCGGACCGCGCGTCCCAATTCAGGAGATCGCATTGAGTCTTTATCTTGGAGTTGAAATTCAGGTGCTAGTTCTCAACTCATTGGGTCGCTATCGAAAACTTTTTCGGAATGCCAAGTGAGCTGGAAGCCACTTCCGTAGAGTTGGCCTCCGCAGTCAGGACCGGTCAACTAGCTGTGAGAAGCGAACTTCGCGAAGAAATCGTGTATACCGCCGGCTTGGGCGGCGTGATTATATCCCGCGGGAGAAAAGGATGCTGTAGATCATTCTGCGGAGATTCTACAGGTACTCTCCGGCGTACGTACGGCCACGTATCTCTATCAACAGTGGATGAAAGGGAAGCCGAGCGGTACTCGGCGTCGCGGAAAAATCATTCTATACAGTATTGAAGAAGTCGGAGCCCATGACCCTTAAAGCAGTGTTTGATGACATGAACACCTCGTCAACGACCGCCGCACTTCGTACGTTCCCTCTGCAAGAAGCTCTGGGGCCGAAAACTCGTAGGAAACACGGAGAACACCATTCCTCGGAAGAGCGCTCAAGTTAGCTCCCGAATCAATGTCGGCGCCTTCTTTGGCTTAATGCAGCTTCTTTCGCCTTTCAAGGTTGATTGACGGACCAACTCGAAGCTTATCATCAAAGGCATTCATGAGATTGTCGGGAGAGAGTACACGTCGACATCTGAGTCAGAAGTTCTGACACGGAGAATGAGTTATTGTCATTCTCCGACCGTTCTTACATATGTAGCTCCAGATAACCGATCACGCGCACAACTCACTCTCACACTCGCTCTCTCCTTTGCTCATTATCTGCTGCTCCCATGTCCTCGCGGTCGGACTATTCCTGACTCTAGGGTTTATCTCATGCGGGTCGGGTTCATTCTCAAGAAACCTTTCCGCTGCAAGTCCGGAATCTCAGGTCGAAATTCAAGTATCCCAGTGAGCAACTCTCCGAGCCGCGCAGGCGGTCAGGTCGGATTAGATTTCCCCCTTCGCGAACTTTCAAAAGCGAAATCAGCGGGCCCTACCGGGTTCCGACTTAAGCCGACATAGTCGTCGAGCTCGGAGCTCGTTCACGGTGTGCTACAATCCTAAAAAAATAACAATATTCCCTAGAATATACGGGTTGACGGTTCGAGGTCGGGGCCGAGATGGTTGTTCACATTCGCCCGACATTCCAACGCGCTCGGCGCATGTCAGATCCGTGTCTCGAATGTCAAAGCGTCGGGTATCACCCTTTCGATCCCCTCTGGCTCACACAAAATCTCCCCTAGGACGGATGAGTCTTTACACTCGAAGATACTCATTTCAATCGGTGGATTGCCGATGGCCGTAAACAGCGTTCTCCCCGTGGTTCGAGTTCACGTCAGTCTGCGATGTCGCCTTTGCGGAATGCTCCGCGCTCTGTCCCGTTGACATCAATCCGGACCTCGACTCCGCCCCTAGAGAATGGGAGCCGTTACTCATGTTACAATGAGTAATTGTGGGGAGCGGAAGGCGCGGCGAGGCGCTGGCTCCAGGTCTCCCTCCACATTAATTTCAGGGAGTGAAGGAGAACCCATAGATTCCATGTTGTTGATCAGTAGCTAACGAGGATATTTGTTTAACATCTCGATGCTTGCGTCAATCCATTGGGGCATCCTATGTGGATGTTGTCCCAGTGATCGGACCGTCAGGATAGGTCCTGCGACCGTTCCATGCATGGCTGTTGGTTATGGAGCGAATTCAACACCGAGAGCTGCTCGAAGTGCAAATCCTATCTAAGGGGCTATCTATAGCGGACTCTCGATGCGCTGAAGCCGGCGATTCCTGGGCGGTATATTGGAGCAAACTCCAGAAGCTCCGATATCTCAAAAGAGGTCTCGAGAGCCAAAGCCGGAAAGTCGGACTGCTGATCTGCGACCGTAGAAGCGTCGACCGGGAAAAAAGAGCGAGAGCGGGACTTATCCCGCAGCTCGTAACCATGGTCGACTCATGGTTCCGCAATCCTCCGAGTTTCAAGGTGAGAAGACTCGCCTCCGACTGTTCCAGATCATTCGATTCGCTCTCTACTGGTAGACCATATTACCATATATATATTCATATAATAAATATATAAAAATCTGAATACTATATATTATGACCCTTCAAATCATCTTCCTCAGCCAAGCCGAGTATATCCGATCATCGTTGACGAGGCTCCAGTATCGGACCACAGTCACTTCGCATGGAGAAGTTTTTTTAAGCCGTGCATTCCAAGTGATTTCATCGACGCTCTTTGAGAGAAAGAGCTCTTTATTCATGCTATGCGGGTGCGCCTTGTACCGGCGGAGAGTGATTTTCTCTTCAAGGGGATTTTGTTCCAGCAGCAGGCAACTCCATCATCGTCCACCAGCGGTCCTCTGAGAAAGCGAACGGAACTCACTTCCTGGCAGAAAGCATGCTCCTCATGATTATCCGACGAGGTGATCCCTTCGAGTCATGCCTGCCATGCTCTCCTCTTTTCTGTTCTGTTGCGCTCACAAGTCGCAGTCCGGTGTCTTATCTGACTCCTATCCGAGGGTTCACTGATCTCTTCTGATGCGAGCAAATGACCGTCGCAAAGCAGGGTATTGCTCATTAACGAGCAATCCTCAATAGATCTATATATGTGAAAACGAATCTATGCTATGAGGGAGAAGCGTGGGAGTGGGAAGTCCTTTATTCGGGAGATTCCGAGCCATACTCAGGATTCCTATGATCTCCCAGACCATGATGCCGTCTCCACGGCGAGATATCTCAGAGTCGGAAGTATGTCCGTTTGCTAACTTCTTTGAATAGCTCATCGACTTGACAACATTGAGAGTCAACTCGGGTCAGCACCACGTCTTATTTCAACGAGCAGTCACATTCTGGAGTCCGAGGCGGCACTACATAAAGTATTTACGGCTCCTGCGTTCGCTGCGTGGCCAGGAAAGGAAACGGACCGGCGATCTTCTGACTGAGATCAACACACTCACGAAGAAGAAATCAATGACGAATCGAAATCAGAAGTTGGAAGCTTATGCTTTATGCAGGTGCATGCCTTAGGCAGACGCTTATTTTTGCACTCCATCCGTCTCTGATTCTCTCCCTGAAGAGATCCTGCTCCGCGCCATGCTGCCGCATCTTATTCGACAGCTGAAAGAAGTCAGATGCAATAATTTCTTGAAATAATACCCTTTCGTCAATGAGCATGTCCGTTCCATGAAAAATTATCACGGCCATCTGACAGTTTGTTCGTCCCCCCCCCTTCCGCGGCAGAAATCCTGGCTTCCACTTGTTCGGGCTCCCACAAACTCGGGTTCTCACAAAGTCTGGCTTTCGCCATTCGGCGGATCTTCACGCGACGTGCGCAACGAGTCCGTTCCCTGTTCGCCGTCCTTAGCCCTCACAAATATCCAAGTATGCAACATAAAAATGATATCGAGCCTCCTCCGACCGTCTGCATCGACTCTCAAGAGGACCGAACACTCATAGCGGCGGGCAGGGTTTACTCCTCTTTTCCCGTACGTTTGACGAATAGAAACGGCATCCTTCAGTCTTGATCTGATCATAGATGATGGTGGGAATTATGACAATCTGAGACTTTCTACGACTTCTTGACCTCTGCCCCCGTCGGAGCGCTAGCATTCCATCTGGGAGCGCCAACAGACATCAGTACTTCATGAGCGTGCATATCTTGTCCATCCAAGTTCATCTTATTGGGCGCGTCGATCGCTTTCTCCGAGCTCTCATCTTACTTGGAGCTGCTTTATCTCCAAGGCGAAGGATCTACAGAGAGTTATTCCGACAGGGTGAGAGGGATCGCCCTTCGATCGGGTCTAGGCCTCCCTCGTTCAAACTTATTATTTTTCCGCCCGGCCTGAGGCGATCTTGTTCCAGCTGCGGTCTTCTTCTTCCCACGAATGCGCATATACCCCGACTATGCCCCGAATGACCCCTTCCGCTTCAGGAGGCAAGCGAGTTCCCTCAGACACAGGTCATAGTCTCGAGGGAAGAGGACACCGTCAAACCCTCTTCGACTGACTACCCGGAAGTCAGTCGATGTTCGTGCACATGTTCGAGCTCCGCGCATCCCTATCGAGTCGTGCTCAGTGGAACAGCCTCGGCTGAATGGCTTGGCCTCGCAGCGGTCGTTGACCCACGACCCTTGCACAGTTTTCACTGACCGCCAGGGTTTCTGATTTCTGCTTCGCGGGTCTGATATCATCTGACCACGATCATGTGAGATGCATCAACGCAGATTCTGCTGTCGCGCGCGCGGGGGTCCGCCCCGAGTTTCGTATCGACCGCGTGTCGTCTGCTAGAAGCTGGTGGCTGCCATTTTTTTATTCACTGCCAGAGCTTCCTATCGGTTGTAGTCTGTGGATGTTGTGTAACAACTGAACATGGCGACCTCCGCTTGCTGGTGAAAAGCTGTTCTTAGCGTTGGTCACTATCGTCCAGTCGTGCCGAGAGCATCGGACGCTTAACGTTCCTCGCGACGTGTCCGTGAGGTAACCGAACCCTTCCGGACGCTCTCGAGACAGCCAAAGCCTCTCCCGAGCCTTCCGAAGCCCCTCACGACCAGCAGTAGACTCATAAACTCCCCGAGTCGGAGAGAGGCAATGGGCCGATATGGTGCAAGCCTCTTTGTGCGAAGAACTGATTGAGTGCGGTGCTTTGTGATCCTGCCGGCCAGGTCTGCACAGCGATTCGCTGTATAGCTGGCTTTATTTCAGGGCCTGTGCACCTGCGGCGCCATCAGCGAGTGCCTGTCGACGAAGAAAAACTTCTGCTGTTTCAAAAGCATTCGTTTTCCGCCCGCTCGCCTCTGTGGTCGTTCGTTGCTCGTTGCAGCTCCTAGAATCGCCGGTCTGTCTTCTCACAAAAATGTCGTCGAAGAATCCCGGTGGATCCAAGCAGGCTCGTAAGAGTCTCCGAAGAAAAAGCGTCGGAGTTCCCGTGAATGGAAATCAGCAAGCTTCTACTTCCAAGAGAGCGCGGAGTTCAGGTGAATAGAGTCCGACTAATTCATTACAGCAGTTCAATGGGAGGTGTTCAAACAATAGCGCGTGCCAGGTACGAGTTCACGTCGGGAAGCTCATAGCCCATTTCGGTGAGTGCCAGCTGCCCACGGACTGCATGGCGTCTCACCCGGACGCCGGAGAAACGCGCTAGTCTTCGTTTTCCCCGGACGACATCGGAGAACCGCAAGGAGCAAAGTATACTCAGCGTAACTTCGGCTCCGGGCGTGCCGATGACTGCATGCGAGTGATCAAGAGGCCACCATGCGTTTCGAAGCCTCCCTTGATATCGATCACTTCTGCCCAGAAAATCGTTTTCTGAGAGAAGGATGGAAATACCGGGATAATTTGCTGATAGAAGAACTGTGGAGTCCATGAGATTTATACCAGAGGGGAACGTGAAGCATCCATGAGTGACTCGGGCTTCGAAAAATAGAGAGACCTGAACAGAGTCGCTGAATTGTAATCATCTCAACAGGGCTCACCCCACATATTGTGATGATGATCTCTATAGTTCTCTCAAGCCCAAGCGATCGAAACAGCTCCTCCGTCTGAAGCCTCAGAGGCGACGGAATGAGACGAAGATTTTCGTCCTTTCCTGCCATTTTCCCCAGCGATTCGACGGGATACACGATACTACGAGTCATGGGTCGATTTCAGGTTTCGCTGACCCCTCAATGGCTGAAAGCTCGGAAAGGAAAATGCGTGCCGCCGAAGACGCGAACCAGAATCCTGTGCCAGGTGAGCTTTCCCGAAATTCCTCAGACTAAGGTAGACGTGCTGCTGAGTGGGGTAGCGTCCTTGAAACTATATAACTCCCCAGGTTCCGCCGCCTCTCTGACCTGTCCGGCAGGCGCCGTCGCCCCGCATCAGCCACCTTACGACCTGCGCAGGAAGATCTATTACCTCACGTCTCTGGGACCGAATTGGGCCGCAGCAGCTCCGAGGAAACGCCAAAGACGGACCGGGAGTTCGTCACCGGAGGAACCTCTATGTCTCGATTCGGCCCTCATGTCGCTCGAGCCCGTGCTCCCGACGAGCGCCTCGGTTGGAAGTTCCTCTCCGCTGGGCCAAAATGAAGCGTCGATGGAAGGTGAGGCTACCGTCTGCAAACAATCCGGAAGGTCCTCCAGGCTCTCAATTCGAGTCTGGAATTCCGGTATCTCTCCGGGGAAACTGATTCCTCCTACCTGAGCGCTTGTGGACATTCGAGTAATCTCAGGGTGTCCCGCATTTGCAGACACCATGAGTGGGTACATGATGTCACCCGAACATATGATGCCCGGCTGCTCCGAGCCCGTTGATCGCGGCCTGAACATTGTTGAACTACCTGATGAAGTATTATTGACTATCTTCTCGTACTTGGTCGAGCAAGATCTTTGTCGTTTAGCACAAGTTTGCAAGCGTTTCCATACAATTGGTGAGTACAAGGCAGATGTCCATGGATAGGAGCGATGTGTTCGGATTCTAGAAGCCTCACGACTCTCCTTCCGCAGCCAACGACACCGAGTTATGGAAGCATCTCTACCAGCTTGTTTATGAATACGATCTACCGCTGATGGTCGGCTCGAGTCCCGGACAATTCTATTTTGTTCAAATGTGTCCCCAGAGCTCATGTAGTCCACAGCCTCTACCTCAGCCTCAACCGCAGCTACAGATCGCGCTTCAGGGCAACGAAGTCGATGTGAACCGCGCAGGGGTAGTGAGTCCACCACCCATTGGCGCCGGTCCGTCATCGGGTATGTGAAATTAAACAAGGGTCGACATTTTCTGGAGAAGTCAGAATATTCGTGTGGCTGTGTCATCTTTCAGTTTTTGTCTCACTCGGACATTGAGGTTGCTGTTCCGATTATGTTTGTTCCTATTCGACGTGGCAATATGCTCCCATTCTATGTGGGAATATACTCTGTTCTGACAATGACTGCGCTCTGCTATCCCAACAGATTCGACAGCTGGACCGACTAACACGTCAGGCCCCTGTCCCGGGATGCAAATCAAACCGTGGCTCGCAGAGAAACCCCCGGCGCAGCTTGGCTCTCTCAATCATGAAATTCCGCGAGCTCCTTCGGCAGGTTCCGCCAGTTCGACTTCATCACTGTCAGGTGGGTGGAGCTCCTTCTTCTCTCTCCTCCCTACGCCCCTCGAAATCCTGGACAGTACCGGAGCAGTACCGAATTCGCTTTCAGGTGGTTTGCACTTCGTTCGAAACCCCTGGAAAGAAAGTTTCCGTCAACTTTATCGCGCTCTACACGTCCGTCCTGGTTACGCGGACAGGTGAGGTTTTGAACCAGGGTCTGAGGAGCGAACGAATCGACTCGTCAACTGAGAAGGATCTTTATTCATGTTCTCCCCCCTTCTATCGTGAGTAGGGGACGACCCAGGACCTACTTCGACACGATCGAGAGTGCGCTAAATCGGACCGAAGACATGGACAACTCTAATGCGTTTCATAGAGACGACCGGCTACTCCTATCCGACAGTCCGGCGGCAGACGCGCCGAATCAACCACCGTTGATACTCATCCACTCGGGGACTTACAAAGGCGAATTTATCATTGTCGACAGTCCGATCATGATGTTGGGCTGCGGTCCGGGCTGGAACCCAGCCGATAAAGTGATACTCGAGCGAGACTCTGAGTCTACGATCACATTCGTCGAAGGCAGCCGCGGTTCCTACTTGGGCTATCTGACACTACGGTTTAGTCCCGATGTCACGTCCAGCGGTGAGTTCCGACGTGACGCTCGATTGCCCAGAATCGACTAAGAGGGCCCCTATTTACCGTCGGCATCCATTGTGGGCTGTCAACATTACCATTCTTTCCAGTACCCCATCACAAACACTATTGTCTCGAAATCAATGAGAATTCAGCGCCGATCATCGACCACTGCATAATCCGATCGTCGTCGGTAGTGGGAGCTGCAGTTTGCGTGTCGGGTGAGTCACTTATTTTCGCGAAGACTCGAAGCCGCAGAGTCGAGCGAAGACAGATCACATCGATATCCATGCAGGAGACCTTCCGTCGAATTCTATTGAATATTTCTCTCTCTAATGTGCCATCCGCCTCTCTCGATAGGTACGGGGGCCGAACCTACAGTACGGCACTGTGACATATCAGACTGCGAGAACGTTGGCCTCTACATCACCGACCACGCTCAGGGTCTTTACGAAGAAAACGAAATCTCAAGGTAGGCAACTGGCACGCAGCTGAAGAGCCTGTCCTGTCCCAGGACTTCGATGGCAGAGACCACTCCAACATTTTGAATCCTTCTTCCAGGAATGCCCTCGCAGGAGTTTGGGTCAAGAACCACGCAAACCCAGTTATGCGTAGAAACCACATCCATCACGGCCGGGACGTCGGCGTGTTCACGTTCGATAACGGCTTGGGATATTTCGAAGCGAACGATATTCATAACAATCGCATCGCCGGTTTTGAGGTCAAAGCCGGTGCCAACCCAACCGTAGTTCGGTGAGTAATTCCGAGCCGAACGAGGAGATTGCCAATTATGTTTGAGCCCGCTTCCGCGCGTTGGTCTCCGGATCCCTATGGATTGGCCCACTCCAATTGAGATGGTCGCTTTCCAGTTGTGAAATTCATCATGGTCAAACCGGTGGCGTCTACGTTCACGAGAGCGGACGAGGTCAATTTCTTGTAAACAAGATACACTCGAACAATTTCGCCGGCGTATGGATCACGTCGAACAGCAATCCGACGATACGTCGAAACGACATCTACAACGGCCACCAAGGAGGCGTGTACATATTCGGTGAAGGTCGCGGCCTCATCGAACACAACAACATTCACGGCAACGCTTTGGCGGGTATCCAGATTCGCACAAACTCTGACCCCATTGTGCGCCATAACAAAATTCACCACGGCCAGCACGGAGGCATTTACGTGCACGAGAAAGGCCAGGGCCTCATCGAGGAGAACGAAGTTTACGCCAACACGCTCGCGGGAGTCTGGATCACGACCGGCAGTACGCCTGTTCTCCGACGGAATCGAATCCACTCGGGGAAACAAGTCGGCGTGTATTTCTACGACAACGGCCACGGTCGCCTGGAGGAGAACGATATTTTCAATCATCTCTATTCTGGGGTCCAGATACGAACCGGCAGCAATCCTATCATTCGGCGGAACAAGATATGGGGCGGTCAAAACGGCGGCGTCTTGGTTTACAATGGAGGTTCGTATTCGTTTGGAGCTCGGCTGTTCCGGCATTCCTCGTCGAGACGTTGCAGCGCTCGACCATTCACATCACAATGTTCCAATCCTCTATTCCCCTCGACTTCACAGGTCTAGGAGTTCTGGAGCACAACGAGATCTTTGACAATGCCATGGCCGGAGTTTGGATTAAGACCGACTCGAATCCCACTCTTCGACGCAATAAAATCTATGATGGCCGAGACGGGGGCGTCTGCATTTTCAACGGAGGAAAAGGTGTCCTCGAGGAAAACGACATCTTCCGAAACGCACAGGTATTTGAACTCAGGGAGCTGGTCTCCCATCCCGAACTGAATTCGGGGGAAGAGTGCCGCTAGTTCATTGCGTGTAGGGTATGCTACAAATCTGCCCAGCGAGTAGGGTCAACCCTTCGCGAGCCCCTCAACAAAACAGAAGTGAGCTCAAGGCTGGAAATTGTGCTTGCAGGCCGGTGTTCTCATCTCGACGCAGAGTCATCCGCTTCTGAAGCGGAATCGAATTTTCGATGGTCTTGCAGCTGGCGTGGAGATCACCAATGGAGCTACGGCCACTCTCGAGGGCAATCAGGTCTTCAACAATCGCTTCGGAGGTCTTTGTTTAGCGAGCGGTGTTCAACCGCATCTGAAGAATAATCGTCTGTTCGGAAATCACGATGCCGTCGAGAAGGCCGTCGCCGGTGGTCAATGCCTCTACAAGATCAGCAGCTACACCTCGTTTCCGATGCATGACTTCTACAGGTGGGTTCGGAGGAATGATTTCGTGGACGAAGATCGTAGTATCGAACGTAGTATCCCTTCAGAGCCTCACGCTCAATTTGCCTCCCGGAGACCGCAGTCTGTGTCCTTGAGCGCACGCTGTTCCATCTGAGATCTTTCTGAAGAAGTTATCCCCTTCATCACAGATGCCGAACGTGCAATACGACGGACAGGAACGCCATCTGCGTGAACTGTATTCGGACGTGCCATTCAGGTCACGACGTCGAGTTCATTCGCCACGACAGATTCTTCTGTGACTGCGGCGCTGGCACGCTCTCGAATCAGTGTCAACTCCAAGGCGAACCGACGCAAGATACGGATACGTTATACGACTCGGCCGCCCCCATGGAATCCCACACGCTGTTGGTCAACTAAGTAATCCGAGAACCGGTTTCAAGGCATTCGACTCAAGGTCAAAATAGCTCGCATATTCACTTAGACGGTGTGCTCCCAGCGCGAACATCGAGAAAAAAACTATATATCCCCTTGTGAGGAGGGCGTAGCAACAGCGTGTCCCTCAGCTCAATCACAACTTTTCAACTCACTATCCGACACGCTGATCCTCGGCCTCTGGCTCACGAGGACGAAACTCTTCGTATGTATGTAGTCCTTAGCTAGATTCAGCAGTTTAAAATTAGTGCAATTACGAGAGAAGAGCGTGAAGCTAGCCGTGAAACGTTAGCTCGCAAGCGTATAGAAAACATCAAGCGAGGTAATTCAGGGTCCCACGATGAGAGCCCCGAAGGGCAAACACACATCGGTAATTACTAACCCTGCACGCCCGACCCTTGTTGATGGTCTTGAGATCCACGGATTCTCAGAGAACAATGTCTATTAGCGTCTAAGAAATTGAGAGTTTTTCGCGTTAAACTTGACTATCCCAACTCGCAGTTCTCTCTCTGCTGTCGACTATTCGTCGATTTCGATTGCGAACCGCGGCAATACTTGACCTTATCTGCTCCGGTGGAAATCTCAAACGTGAAGCGAACAACGAACTGAGATTCTGAATTATCATCGATCATCGCCTCTAACTACGTGTTAGCCAAGTTAGACCTTCGAAGCGATTGTGTATTTATCCCAATTTCCCTCTTCGACGAATGACAGCTCATTAAGTTCAATATATAGAGTCGCCAAACAGAAGCAGGCGTTTCTCCTCCAACTAGGTAAGAGTATTACGGAAGCATGTGTTGGGCATTGTGGAGAGGGTGAAAACCTTGTAAAAAACGTGAGATCCGAATCGTTGTCATCATCATCCTACTACGGTTGTACAGGAGCCGTTTGCAGAAGTGTGTTTTGCTTGGTTTCGCTGCTTACGGATATAAACGTGCGCGTCTCTACTCTACATATATGAGTAGACAACGCTGTCATAAATATCCATATATGTAGACTGTAGACACTGTGTTCACCTTCCTGTATACATATTGATAACTTTCTTATTTCATCCCGGGAGACTGGTTCTCGTGGAAGATCTACCGCGTGCGACAACTCAATTACTCGAGGTTGCGAGAGCGGATGAATCGCTCAGCTGGAGCAATAAGCTTTGATATCGCTGGATAGCGATCTAGACGAGCTCAATGTTCACAGAGGTTCGATGGATGCGGTGTGATTGATGCGCAGACCTCGATCGCTTTTGGCATCGAGTCTTGGCTTCCAATGCGGTGGACGGAAGCAAGAAATTCCTTCGGGTACCGTCGACCAACCTTGGAACCCTGGACCGACCTCCGATTCCAACCTTGGAAATTATTTCATAGACCTCAGAATGCGCGATCACAACACGACGATGGATCGTTTTCTAATCAAACTCATTGTATTCCTATGTTCTGATACTTATTCCGCGCGGATCCCGCGGTCCGGTCGACCTAATCGAGCAACAGCGCAAGGTATCCAACTGGTTGAAGACGGGCTCGAATTTCGCCCTTCGAGAGCTGGTCGGTCCTGAATGGAACCTGGAACTTACTTAGTTACTTCGCGCCGAATATTTTCCTCCAAAAAATCACATGATGTTGAACACCTATGTTCCGTTATGAGCGCCCAACTGTTGGATACTGTTCAACAACGGAGATTATTCGCACAGGTTTGTAAAAAAAGGAATTCCTCACATCGCGGAAGCAGTGTTGTGGTTCCTAGCCCCTTGAGTTGGTCCTTTCCTAGGCGACAAGGCAGCAGCACATCGTCCCGAAGACGTTGTGCGATTAGCTATACTGATTAAGCATGTGTCGACACTACCACAATTACCACCGATCTCTAGCCCTGTCCACATGTGTGTTGTTGTACAAAGTTTTCAATCATGACCTCAAGGGTCCTCGATCGATTGATGCATTGCTTGTAACGAATCATTCGTGACCGACCGAACGATCGACTGGTATCGGTAGTTAGGATCTTATTCGCCGGGAGCGTTGTGAGCAGCTTCTGACGACGGTGGAGAGGTCTTCTCTCCGAATGAACGGTCTGGACCAGATTGTCGATGGAGACGGCAATGTTGTTGATGATGCTCAGACTCCTGCCCCACTGTCATCAACGATCCACCCCGTTCATTGGGAATGATGGAACATTCAGACCCTCTACGCCAATGAAACTATAATGGGAAACCTCCAGCTTCACTGATTAGCAATATGATCGGCGCGATACGATAGACGAAGAGTCATCTTCGAGAACTTGGCGGAATACCGCAGGAACGAGGCGAATGGTATCTCCATGAAGTGATACCTTCAACCCATTGTCTACACAAGTTTATCCTAGATCGCATGAAAACATTCATTCATCCATGAATAAATCAACACTTGAATATAATCGTCTCTGATTCTTCCCCCTCCTGGGATTGCCTCGTCATGGATGCTATGGGGTATCGAAAGCTTGGAGGGTTCCCGTGTGGGACCCTCCAAGGTCGATTGTTATCAACATTGAGAATAGTTTCGGGTTATGAGCATTCGTAAATGAGACTGGAGCATGATTATTCGATCTTCAGCGTTCTAGAGCAGAGAGAATTCACCGGACGACTCGTCCATCCCGAAAACGATCTTTGCAAGGGTTGATAGCACCGCCTCTCGGCATTTTCGAGACTCACACCTGGCTACACCCGATTCGTTATGCAACATCTACCGGAGACCAGAAACATCCATGAAATACCAGTCGAAGGCACAGAACTGGGGAGCGCTCACTCTGCTGTACAAAGGGGACGCGACGATTCCGATGGCACTCCTCCCGAGGTGATATGATTAAGAATGTTCAAGCCCAGATCGCCGCAGACTCTGGCGACGCCGAAGGCAGTCAAGTTCCGAGGTTTGCAGCGAGTGTGCTGAATAGCCTTTGGAAGAACTCCATCAATCGAATTGGGCAGGTCATAGATGACAAGGAAATCAGCCTGGTTGACCGTCTGATACTCGTGATGATCCTCAATGGGGAGCTTGTGGTCCTCGATCTGACGCTCGCAAAACTGTGAGTTTCTCTGCGGTTCTGGTAAGCTGGACAAGGAATGACCACAGCAACGCCACGTGTTCCGCTTTTCGATTCCTCGAAGAGTCTCTTCATGTCATGGCGGATCGATCCGGATACGGAGGGAGGTCTTTGACCTGAACTCAGGTGAAGTGCTCAAAGGAACTCATGGCTCTGGTTCCCTTCACGGGCTCCTTCGAAGGGAGCGAGGGAACGCACAGTTCTTCCGAGCTACCGGGAGACAGCGAAAAAAAGCTGAGTGGTCTCGGAATAAGCTCACAGCTGACAGAGGACTTTTAATTTATCCTCGATCCCCCGATTCCCGACAGAAAGGAACAAAACAATCGGAGGTTCTCTCTCTCCGCATGGAATTTTCATTCCTGCCCTCTCGATTGATTCAAGTCCCCGAAGAGCCGATGGCTGATGTTTCGGGTCAGTATAATGCTTCGCCCCATAGGAGAGACTGATTTCCGGGGCGTCTCCGTGAAACTCTCTTTTGAAATCCATCTTCTTCTCCACCGCTGGTGCTCGAGTCAGCTCGAGATACTGGGGAAACATGTACTGAGACTGCCGGGGTCCGAGGTTCAAGGAATTCTGTCCCTCGCCCGGAGTCCCCGAAGACTGCGGTATCGCGGAACACGGGGGACGTGCGCAGTCTTCTCGTCCAATCGAGTTACGGAGAGCCAAATCAGTCCTGATAACCATCATTCAATGGTCGAGATTCCGGGTTGAGATTTGGGAGAGAATGAAAAGCTCGGCGAATATCGTCAATTCTTCGTTCAGAGAGCTCGGGGCTCATTCGTTAATCCCGACCTTTGATGATGCAAGCGCCGTAGCCTAGCCTCCGGATAGCGACATACCCCGAAATTCCAGGTAAAATTCTCCCAATATAATCCATCATTCGATCGATCGATCGGTGTTTTTTTATTTGCGATATAAATATTGTCAATCAGGCCGGAAGAAAGCCTCAGCTAGGTGATCGAGATCCCCGATGAGTCCGCAACTCACGAAATTCAATTTGCTTTACCCAGGTCCGCACATCCATAAGTACACTAACAAAAGAGGAGGACCGCTCGAAACTTTTTCTCACAGGAAAAAGCTCGCTCTCCTCAACCCTTAGTTACCTGGGAAAGGAACTGTCCGAATCACAATGAGATAACCTCCACGGATGACACCATAAAAATACGCGAAGCTAAACGTCTCGACTTGGGAGCGATTTGGAGAATTCACCTTGATCAGTTCCGCGAATGCTTCCTCCATGACGGCCGCAGCGGGAGCAAATTTTGATATGACACAACATAGGTCAGTACTGACATGGAAACATCACGATTCGCGAGTACTCTTTCGGCTTCGCGAGTTCCGCGAGTCCATCGGGGCAGGCGCATAATCGGTCGTGCATGCACCAAACGACCCCTTTCTGCATCACTGATACTCGATAACGCAGAAAACATCGCTCTCGAGAGAGTCTCGTCAGGAGCGCCGCGACCCAGAATGAGAATTGAAGAGTGAGTGCATCGATCACGACATGATTTTAAATCCCGTCCTCAGCGGATCCTCGTAGCACGTGGATTTAAGGATCGATCCACCTCCGCGCGTTTACGCAGGGAGGGCGTGGTGGGAAATAAACTGGGTCCACCGTATGTGGTCTCTTGTCGATCATCGATCGTGAGGCTCGAGCGGCGGACCAGGCGAATGAGGAATACGACCGAGTCAGGGACTTACCCCGAAGCCCGAATGGAAGGTGAGAAGGATGCACGCGGAATTTTCGGGATAAGACATCACGTAAGAATTCATCCGATTCCGGGAGGAAATTCATCAATGCCGAGAACACCATCATCATCAAATACCTCGGGGCGTTGATACCAAGAACGTGATTGAATTCAGAGGGACCAGGTCTCCTTGGGCCCGTCGATGGAAGATGCGATGTATCTGGGTCCAGACGCTTGGGCTCTAGTATCTACTTGAGTGCCCCCATCATCGTTTCCGCCGAGAAAAATTACCGCTGAGAGCAAAAGGGGTTTCCGATCGCGGATTGCGATAAGAGTAAATCGGCCGTAAGGTTCGGCGAGGAGGTCCAGCACGATGACCGATAGGGCTCTTCTGAACTTGTGAAAAAGCGTT
This sequence comes from Galendromus occidentalis, assembly GCF_000255335.2. NCBI lineage: Eukaryota > Metazoa > Arthropoda > Arachnida > Mesostigmata > Phytoseiidae > Galendromus > Galendromus occidentalis. Next base: position 119,856 of record NW_003804514.1, read on the forward strand.
GGTGATATTTTTTTAATTGAAAACGCTCTCGGGGAGTGGAAGCGCTCGGATGGATTTATCGTCACATCTGACGCTCGGGATCATTTCTCGTGGGAAGAAACTTACGCTTTCGGTATTTACGCGCGTCCCTGAGTGCTGACATGTCGGAATCTGAGGTTGAATCTCCTTGGAGGGGAGCATTGGGATCTTCTTCCCCGTTCGTCCACGAGAATCGCGACCGAAATCGAGATCATATCTTCACGTGCGTCATTCCTTGCTTTGTTGCGCTCGTCTTCGTCCTACCTCCGCTTCTTATTCGGTGGGAGATTTCCCCGAGGAACGCATTCCGGCTCAGCCAGAACAGTCGTGGCAAGGATACACCGGGCGAAATTGAATCGTATCGATATCGCGCGGTTCCAGGGTTCGTTTTGTTCCGGAGAATTGAGTCCGAGACTGTCGCGATGATCCCCACTATGACCCGTGGACTGAGCCGACAACTTCTTCTAAATGTCGGAATTTTTCAAGTTTTCGTGCTCTGTTCCTACTCGCTACTCTCTCGTATGATCTCGCGGCGCTTCAAGAATCGCGCTCAGGGATAGGTGTCGATAATTGACAATCTGATGTCAGGATCACGATTCCAGATTTTTCTATCTCGTGCCCCTCTGGCGGATAGGCAGCGAATAGCGCGACTCCTAGATCCCCTTGAGAAGAAGAAGTATCCGAAAGCTTGCACAGTGATCCTCGCAACGGAAGCGTTCCGCAGCGTGCCGTACACCGTGACCTCGACGAATACGCAGCATCACTCAAAGTGAACCCAAGACGGGGAAGGATCTGTTCACGCTGAGAAATTTCGGGGGAGCCCTTCTCGGAGAAAGACTGGTGAACCCTCTGAGACTTCAGCCAGGCTGGGAGGTGCGCTTCAAGGTGATATACGTTCAGCAGACAAAAATGAGATTCTGGGGGGTCGTTTCCGGGAATTTTTTCTCTGGCACAAGTAGTCCATTCGCGCCTCCTCGAGCGGCTCCGGAGGATCTCGCGGAAGTTTTCCCTATGAAGCGCGTTCCAATCTTCAAACGGAAATCGGAACTCATTCTCCAATAGACTGCAAAACAGCCTGAGCAAAAAAGCTCGCCACCTCGACCTGGCATAGTCAACGGAGGCGGGGCCATCACGATATCTTCCGCGAACATACCCATATGCTTAGGCTCCGAAGGAGCTACACGGTTAACAGATTGAATGAAGAGACGAAGTCCCGTGACAATCAGAGCTACTAGGCCCCCGCGTTTTCAACTCATATTCTCCCGTGGAACTTCGTCTACATATTCCAGAAATTCGACCCTATCCTTCATCGCAGGACTCATATCCAGAAGTTCCATCGCTCCGCCCGAGTTGAGCCACTCGATATCATATCGAATGGCTTCATCAGCCAGAAAACAATCCTTGAAGTCATGGGGGAAATTCGCCGGCAAGACCTTCGGATGGAGAGTACCTACTTCGTCCCTGATTTGATCGTGGGATGCATCTCAGAGGTTTCTAAACCTCTCCGTCGCGTTCCCTGTGGAACTGCCCCTTGCCCCGTTTTGCTCGACATCATCGCGAGGGTATCGTATCGAAATCTTGGAGTCCTTGTTCTCAGAATTGAAAAAATGAGGATTCATGGAATCTTAGGATCCCAATCTGACGGTCCATGTCACCTCCCGATCCAGCTAACGTGTGAATGCTCGTTTCTCGCCCGCCGTAGAGGTTGCCGCGGAGTGAGAACTCATTCCGGCTCTCGCTCAGCAGGCCGTGAATAGCTACTGTTTAGTATTCATTGCGGAAAAGCAGGCTAGAGGGGACCGACCATGGCAGTCGCGAAATCCGTCGTGGCCCGCAGCTACATACGCAAAAGTGCTCTTCATTTATTGAGTTTATCGAGTGAGTCGGCTGCAAAATCAACTAATTTACTGCACGTCTGAGGCGAATCGGACGAACGGCTGTCGAGTACCGCTTTACTATCGGAGGCTTTCAGCTCGCCGTAATCTTTATCGGCGAGTGCGCAGACTTCGACCGTGGATTTATGCGGCCGCTACTAGGAGCCTCTCCCGCGATGTTCCATAAGGAACGGGCGGGAGTTCCGCTGAGGAAACATAAATCTTTCTTCTGTTCACGGCGAGTTGCTCTCGGAGCGAAACCACGAGAGCATGCGACAACATGAGCGGCGATCGAGCGAGCCCATTTTTAGTTCTGGCCTCTATCGCAGACGTTGTCTCCAATGATCGAGAACATACGGTGATGTTCAACACCGACACAAACTGCAGCAGAGATCTGATCGAACACAAACGATCGGGAACATTGGGGGTCGCGTCATTGTCGGAGCGACCGCATAGAGCGTGGGCACCTCATGGGACATTGGAGCCACAAGAGTCTACGAGATGAAGTTTTCCTGCGAAATTCGCGCGAACCTCCAGAATATCGAAGGTGTGAGATTAGTCGATTGCCACCGTGTTCTTCTCCGGGTTCTTCGACGTTTCGAATTGGAAAGGCGTTCAACTTCGCAAGCCCCTGCAATCCATCCGGAGGGCTTTCATTGATGCTCCCTCTACGGTGTCCCTTGTTGGACGCTCGTTGCTCAGACGACCGGTCTAAACGGGATCAGCTCAGAAAAAAATCAGTGCTTAGCTTCCTCGGAAAGTAGGTGGCCCGAATTCCCGTGAAGGTTTCTTGGAAGTTCGTGGCGCGTCGGAAACGAGTAGAAGTTACGCTGGTTCCGTCTCACGAAGATATATTCTCCTCCAAGCGGGAAAATCCGGGGCAGGGGGACTCGCGTAATTTCATTGTTTTATTCTCGTGCCCTTGTGCCCAGCCATAGCCATGTGCTTGTGTGCCTCGGATGCTCATCATCGCTCGCGGATCCACGGAGTTTCTTCCTGGGAAAGAACGTCCTCCGGAACATCTCCGAACAGCTCGGGCCATTCCGTCTAGTCCGGTTCCCCTCGCTCACGCGCGAAGGAAAGTTCTCCTGCGTGCATGAGGAGCTCTAGCTACTTCCATGCGTCAAATCAACGTTGAGTGAGCGAGTGACGGACTGCCTGAGTACTTTTGGCCAAATCGAGTCCGGTCACATCAAAGGCCAATCTGCTTCCAGTCGTCGATAACGACTTGACGTTGAACTCTTGGCCCCCAGCCGGAAATGGTCGGGTCCGGCGAAAGTCTCCGGCAACGGTGGCGGCGGCGGCAGCCGCAGCTGGAGCAGCCCACTAGTAGCCTGGAAGGCTCAACCTGCCATTCGCTCGGTGGTTGGCCAGTCGGTTGCTTGGCAGCTAGCTAGCTCAGTGGCTTTGCCTGATGAGACTACGCTCGAGGTCGTCCACATCCCGCACGATTCGGCATTCCCGGGTCACATTAGCCTGTTCGTTTGACATTCATTCAACTTTTCACAGCGACGATTTTTCAAGCGCATCATCATCTTTCTGACCGCGACCCGTCTGAGTGAGTCGCATTACGAATGACCCTGGGATATTCCAAATGGGTTTCCATTCTTTTTTGAAAAGTTAGTTCTATGAGACGAGCCGTCGCTTGTTTCGTTCTCAAGCTTGAGTCCCGATTATTCGTCATACGTACAAAGAAATTTTCGGCGAAAACCACTTGAATGCCAAAATTGATATCCTGGTACAATTCGAGAGGAACGTCCGACCCGAGACCATTCATCTAAAGAATTCTGCTTGAGATAGTTAGCATTCGCCGCTCTTTCCCGTCTCGTGTAATCAAGCGACCGTCGCGTCGGCGTCGTCCAGGATTCCAAGAAAGCATCGCGACTTGCGCACGTGTGTATCCGACCTTCGCTACCTGCCCGCTTCGATTTCGCGACGTCCTCTGTGACCGAACCGGCTGGCACGGAGGAATAGGCGCGGATACCGTCTCATCAGTATCAAGTCTTCCGTGAGATAAATCCGGCGAGAGTCGATCTGCTCAAATGACCCAGACTCCCGGACCTCGGATCCCTTCAGCGGTTCCCACACGAAACCCCAACACTCGTCGATGGAGGACCATCCATCACGAGAAGGAGTTAAGACTCTTCTCCTCCGCTCAGCCGTTTGCGATAATGTGCGCCCACGAAAAATATAACTCGACTCGCTTAAAGGCGCCTCGATTGTTAAGAGCTTCTTCCGCGCAACGACCACGTTTCGGATAATTCCCTCCCAAGGCACGGAAGGAGCAGCTGTCCGTAAGAGAAACATGCCATCACCTCGACCAGGAGACTCTGACTCCCGACAGACAAGGAGGGCCTTCGCATCTGACCTGTCGTCCCGACGTGACCGGCGGGAACTTCGCATATGTTTGTGCGCGGCAACACAAATCGGATTTCGGTTTCGGCAGGAAGTGACTTTCCTCTCTTCAAGCGCTCCCCCCTGAACTCTTTTCCGTCGAGCCGCAATCGTGCTCGACAAAATGTATTCACTTCCGGGCTGGGACTACGGAAGAGAGTCGGCTTGTTGATTTGCCGCAAGCAGGCATTAGGAAACTGCGCGCGCCAGCAGCTCTCCCGATCAGCGAGAGAATAACCTTTTTAGCGCAGACGCTACGGATGCCGTTTCGCTTCCTAGAGTGAACTCCCATCGGCGTGAATTCCTCCTCGGCAATCTAGGAGAAAGGTGACATCAGGCAGGGCTATGTGGAGGCGATGCACCTGCTCATTAGACGATGCACTTCCGGACGAGCGGAGTCCCCGCTCGTTTCGGAACTGCCCCGATGAGGACAACAAGGTCTGGTTTTAGGGTTGGGTGGTCGTTTTGTAATTGAGCGTGCTGACGCGCTTCTGCAAAAAGGCCTCATGTTAACGAAGCGAGCCCCGAGCCAGGACTCAGCCCCTATCGGCACGAACTCACGTCAGTCAGTTCTGAAAAGTCCGGAATTGTGTCGCGACTGAAATCTGTGCACAGGAGAGAGCGAGCGATCGAGACTCCGAGTCCCGCCGGCAGGAATTTCGAATAAGCATTCCATTCCGCTCCGTATAGATAAATGGACTCATCTCGACAAGAGGACATCTTTCTAAGGAGTAGCCCATCCGTTGTATGAATCTGCTCGAGTGAGGAATTGAGATTTTCGTGATGAGCAACCCGCCCATGAGAGTCGAGCGATCTCGTGCATAGGGTACCGAGATTGGACTTTTGATTCCGAGAGGAAGTATCGGGACGACAGGTAATTTAATCGACGGGGTGCGCAGACTATCCGATAACGGGGCGGAGGAGGAACGACAGATCGCATTGCCTTTCGGAGAAGCGAAATCTTGGGAGGCCTGCGCATCTTCCTCCGTCCTGTAGAACAAATTCGAGTCGAGCCCAGGTCAGGGGCGGAGGTAGTGGGTGCGCTCTTCTCACGACAGTGTAACGGGACGTTTCGCTGCGGGCTGTAGGCATCTGCCATTAGAAGGCGAAGGCTCTCAAGGGTAGTATTTTAATGAAATATGCAAATCCTCCAAACTTCCTCAGCTTCTGCCAAGGTTGCTCGTATCTGAGTGAGACATTCGACGTTGTGAATTCAGATTTCAGTCTAGCTGTTGACTGCCGCGATCGGAAATGCACTTGTCAGTGAAAAACCTAGATCGGTCTCCAAAGAGATGTCGAATCCCCCGCGAGGGAAGGAATTTGATTATTTCCGATGAGAGAGAAGATAATCGAGTGTGGTACAACGACACGCTCTCCAGCTCGACAACGGGAGATCTCCCTCCTCTCTTCTCGGCTCTCATTTGTCGAACGGTTGATAAAAGCTCTAGATAGCTCTGCTATCCCATCTCCTTTAACAAAGAGAGAGGCACTCCGAAGACCGAGTGGTCGTTCCAGAGAACTGGAAACTCTCAAAGTGGAGCAAATAACGTCTCTTCCCATGGTGTAAGTGTATTTCCTGTTTCGAGGGTGGGGGGGGGGGGGAGGGGGCAGGGGAGTATAAGTTAAGGGGACGCCTCGGGTCTCCGAGGGGGGATTCGTCGCTCTAATCTAACTAAAGCCCGCTGTACGACAGAAAACTGACGCAAATTGCTTCACGAACACGGCGTATGGACAAATACCGTCGCCATTGATGCCTCGGTCTAGCAGCAATGTCGCAAAACCCTCGGATCCCAATAGTCGGAGCTTCACGCATTAATTGCCACGACATCTCGAACAAACACAACCCGCGCGGTTAGGGTCGGTGCCGTCGAGCTTGGCAAATGCTTTTTTTGTGGGGACTAGAATTCGTTGAATGAGCTAATTTTATCTCGCGAAGGCTTTCAATAGCGACGTTTTTTGCGGAGAGAGCGATACAACTGCTTACCGATAGCGTTCAAAGACATCCCCGACAGAATCGGCGCATTGCTGCTTTCGTAAAAAGTCGGAGGGAAAAATTGCGGAGAATCGATAGTCGCTCGCTGAAAAGCAAAAATGCGAGAGTGAATCTTTCGGATTCACCCGGCGATCAGCGGCGCTCTCCCGGGGATGGAACCGAAACTCACTCCGATTTCTCCGCTGAGCCCTCCGGCGATTTGTAATTCCTGAGTGCATTTCTTCTGCGATTCTATTCCACATGCTGGGGACGCAGGCGGGGGAACGGAAAATTTCCGATTACCGGGACGAGATTACCGCCGAGATGACGTCGGAAGGGTCAATATCGCGGATCGCGGGTCCTTCTCCGGGAGTCAGGTGGTCAGAAGTTTCTATCGGCTTTCGTGTCCTCTCGCGCAGAATTCAAGGGCGTGGAGTCCGACTCGACGACGAGTTCTAAGTAGACCATGGAAGTTATCTACGTCAATCCGCGATCTTCCTCTCGGCCGGTGCAGGCGCCCAACCGACATCTGTGAATTGTGGACCAGTCTCTCGAATTATTCCCCGAAGCTGATCGTTCTCTGCTCCAATCAAGACCCTAAGTTCTCTCCGCCCGAACACAACGGCAGGCGGCAGAAACGAGCTTGTGAATTTGCTCGGCTAATCGGTCGTTATCGAGCTGCATGACCCTCTTTGGTCCTGAAGATGTCCACACTACCACTTGTGTACAATCTTGAAATCATGCATCGGATTCGCGCGCGCTGGGGTCGCTAGCTGTGTTCGAGGCAGCCTCTGGAGGTTTAATAAGAAGCTTGTCAGCGACGGCTGACACGCGCGCCCAATTCCAAAATCTTCAGCGCTCACTCTCTCCCCGCCACCCTCAGGAATTCTGCGATCCAAAGCTTGTCACGAACACGTATGTCGCAAAATCCGAGTAAAGCGCATCATTCGCACGCACCTCCGACGGCCAGGAAGATATCACTCGCGATTTAGCCGAGCAGATGCCGGACCAGCGGTTGGGACCTGTCGATGTGGGTTCCGCCGGAGATCTCCCTCGGCCAGCTACCTGAGCTCGCAAAAATGTCCGGGGCTTTTCCCGATCCGTGAATATCGCTACCGATCTCTCAAGGAGCGACCTGCGGCGTCGTGATCAGGAGTTCCTGGAGAACTTCAGGAGAACCAATGTATCCCGATTGATCCCGAACCGGAACATGCACGATTCTGCCGACGCGACGCCTCGAATTTAGTTTCCCGCGGGACCCCTGAGTGACACACAAATTGAGATCTCTCCTCAGAGCCCCTCGGGAAGGATGACAGAAACCCAGTCGGGAGTCGCCGGCGATCAGCAACCGTCCAAGCGGCAAGTTTTCTCAAAGTGACTCGGCGGGGTCAAGGAGGCTTTCGGCGGATGGAGATCTGAATCAGGAAAGGAAAAAATGATCCCTGACTCTGGTCGTTTCCTTGATGAACAATTTTCGCCACGTTGACGGCGATTCTTCGGTGACCGCAGTTCCCTCGACAGTTCTGCCGCTCTTGTCTCCCATGACCTCGCGGAGCACGCCGAGGGTGCCTCCGGGAAATTTTTCAGTTCTCCCCACTTCTGCGAATATATTTCTGATGCATGTAGCCCGCAATTCCAGAGGCCCATCCCCAAATAGATTGGAATTTTATGCGTTTCGTCTTAGGTTCTTCTTCTTACAAAGCGAGCGCCCCTGGAGTCATCAGTCGCTCCCTGGTGAAGAGAGCTCCGGAGCCTCCAGAGTATGTATTTCCGGGACAAAATTCCCCCGACTCCGCCCCGGCTACGCCGAGGGTCACTCCTGCTCTGTCCCGAATTAGACTCTCAATATCGCTGCTGGCTCAGGCAATCTCTCCGGATCCTGATGCTATTCGCGCCGTAACCGAACTGAGGAAATCTCGATCGACCCGCCCAAAATGAATTAGGTCCCGCTATCGGCAAGAGGAGCGGATCATCGGCACGTCCGTGGGGAGCAGAAGATCGGATGTGCATGGTCACGGAAGCCAAGGCTCCATATACCGGCATCGAATGTGATGATGATATCGATGTCTCAATTTCTTGAATTCGCTGGAAGCCACGGGGGACGAGCCAGACGTGCATTTGCTCTCCCACACCCCAGAGGTTTCTAAGATGGACTCGCAATCGAGAGTGATCGGCTTCCACGGCACGTTCATTCCATGGCGAGAAAATTCGAAGCCGGACTGTGGATCATAAGATGTCGAAGGACGGCATCCTCCGGCGAAATCAGAGGAACATTCCGTACTCGTTCCGCTAAACAAAACAGGGGCAAGGGTACCATCCGATAGGAACCGTCGGAGGAACCTCTGAGCCCCAGGAAAAAAGAGGATCATGCAGGAGGGGGATGAGCTTGAGGGAAATCGGGGCTCACGATTGGGCTCTGAAGTTTAAAGTCTAAACGATCAAAGCGGAAGAATGCAGGAAAAGCGCTTAGGCCGCTCTAGAGGAATGTCTCTCCAAGCAGCGGAGGCTCACCGCAGTAAGGGACATCCGCTCGTCAGGGAGCTCTCAGGGCAACGCTCATCCAATTATCCGAATGCACAATTCAATCGCGCCGCAATGACCAGTGAACTCTCAAATGATGTCCGACCGAGACCACGTTTGGAGTCACGTTCCGCACAAGCTCATGATGGAGTCGCAGGATACGCTTGGAAGGGAATTTCGCCGAGGAAGGAGAAATGAAATCAGTACTTCGACGTCGGACTTCTCGCACTCAGAACCGGACGGACTGTTCATGGCGGCTGGTCGAGCGAGGCGACAGCCGCAATCTGATGCTCAACGAGAGAATCCCACCATGTCATATCCGGATCAAAACCAAATTACATATGAGGTTGATGCACTTCTTCGCCATGAGAACGACTCAACTCCAGCTCGGTCGGTAAACCGAGCGTTTTCCTGGACTATGGATCATCTATCTCGAGGCACCGTGACCCGGCTCATTCACTTTAATATTCTATCTTTTGATGGGGAGAGAACTTCCACTCGCATAAGACTCGATATCGATTCTTCGTCTGCAAGACTCCATAGGTCTTTCCCGACGTTCCCGAGGAGAGCTCGAAGAGTAGCTTCATATTCAATCTCATAGGGAGTCGAGGAAGATTACGTAATTGCCTCAGGAATGTAGGAAAAATAGAGCCCGCGTCGATCTTCGTCTGAGTTGGTGGTCCGGCTTGGAGGGCAAAATCTCCAGAGGATCCATGTTGGGCAGCGATCGGACTTCATCCACGAGCTCCATGATGAGGCACATGGCAGGAGCAAGCTGACTGCCTCAAGGTCATTTATAAGATCCCGATAATAAATCATCCCTTGAGACTCACGGCACTGGCACTCCCGGTCGAGGGTCAGACCTGATTCAGGCTTCTTCGCTTCCGTTTAGCCGACGGACAAGATTGACGACGTCTCCGCGCGCGTTCGACGCCGTGAACATCCTTGATTTCATTGTATAGGTATATATTTGAAGGAATGTCTCCTCGGCTTCTTCATCGAAAACCCAGCAGAAGTACTCGGGTCCGAGGCATTTGCTCAATCAGCGAGAGAATAGCATAAGAGGCTGATTTTGGCTTCAGCCACATACGCTCATACGTTTAAGTTTTAACCCCTCGGAATACTCGGGGCTTCGACGTCAAGGCTCGAGGTAGGCCCTCGAAACGGAGCCCGCCCCGTGACCCGTGACTGACTGGCGCCCGTTCCCGAGACAGTTTCATAGCTCGGGAGGCTACCGATAGGAGATTCCTCGCGGCGAAACTGAGAGAAGATCCGGGTGCGTATCATCCCCTCTCACGACGTGTCACATGAAGACTTTGTCGAGGGAGGATACCCGACCCTTATAACCTTCCCCATGTCCTAGGGAAAGCGATTATCACCTGAGTGACCCAGGGTTTAGCACACCTAGATGCTCTACTCGCGGGTCGAGCTTCAGTCGGTGGGACGATAAACCCGGGGTTTTAGTATCCCGCATGGGATCAAAGCATCCCATCCGGGGACTCGCTGTTATTCAATCGTCGGCGCTCACATCATCCTTCGAACGAAAACGGAATTCTCATCATCGGCGGGAGCGTTCTAATTATTGGGAACCCGTGTTTTTCGAGCGGCCGACGGCCACACCGGGCCAAGGATTGACCCCAGACGGCTAACAGACTCCACCTCGGTGTCGGAGGGCTCGCCCTTGGGACAGCCCATACCGAGATGCCCTTATATTCAAGCTCCGGCTCCGAATCGCATCTCGAGAAGAACAGTCGGCATTGAGTCGGAGCCAGGGAGTGCTTCGGAAGTAGTGGAATCTCAGCCGGCATAGGGAGTCGCTTCTCGGTTTAATCACTCTCAAGTTGACCCGTATTTCGACTCAAGATGAGCGATCTATGTTCAAGCATATTAAACACTACCACCTCTTTAAGTTTTTGCTTCGTATCACGGTGCTCATGAAATAGTTTCACACGAACTCCTGGCCGTATACACAGCGGCAGACTCGTCGTGTCGCTTGCGCAGCTTTCTGAGGTCATGTCGAAATCAGACTTTCAGTGCCGAAGCGCCTCAGCGTCTCGTAGGGAACGCGGTCGACTCTGACCACGCGGAGAAAAGCGCAGGCTCCTTGCGCGCCGCTCTGTGCGAGATGCGTATGCGTGCCTCGCTGCTTCTGCTGCGATGAGCTTGAAGATCTATGATAGCGGTGTCTCACAGGAGCTGTTCGTTATAATGGGAGAAAAAGCTTCTGGGACCGTTGACTTTGAAAGCACACACAAGAGAGGCCAACAAGCTATCGGATTTAATGATTGTAGTGATCTGAACTCACAGAGGGAGCTCGCGGGTCGATTCAGCGCGCTATCTCTTCCTCATTTACTCGAGACAGTGAGCGAACTCCGAGGATTCTGATATTTGGGTGCTCATACTACCGGAAACAACCATTCTCTGAGAGCGAATAGAGTTTCCTTCATAACGCAGTGGAAGCGATCGGGAGCCGGAGATACACCGCTGGCTCTCGACTGTTCTGAGCGGTTTTTCCCTTTTCATACCCAGAGGGTGAGTTTTGATCCAGTGCCTTGCACTGTCTCACGGGAGAAGCCGTCGAAAGGAAAGTGATGACTCCTCTTCTCTTCGTCGTGAGGTGTTCCGGGCCCAACGATCGGGATAGAATATGGACAGGCTAGGTTTGGCGGACTCAAACACCCTGGAAGAGTGACATGAGTCTTGACGACTTTCCTTGGATGTATCAGATGAAAATCTTATTCTTAGAGTATAACACCCAACCTGTTGTGAACCCTCGCACCCGACCCCCGATTCTCGTACATGATCCATGATTCGGTATTCGATGATAGGAAGATAGATATAGATATGTATAATATTCGAATATTACTTACTGATGTTCTTGAAAAATGCACACCGTGCTCCCTCGAACGCCTCGAATGGCCTGCTGATGCTATGAAATCAACGAGATGCGGGTCTCAGCTCATGACTCATGATTCATGATCGACTGGGCTTCGCTCACGCTTGTGTATTCCTCAGAATTCGTCGCCAGCTCGAATGATTCGACTTCAATGAGGTCCGATTCGCAAAAAAAAACGATCAGAAGTGTACGGATTCACAGCCAGTTTCTCCTTCGTGTGACCTGGAGCAGCGAGAGGAGAAACTTCTCTCGAGGTTATCAGACAGGCTTGCATGAAGCTCTGCGCGTCAACACTAGGCTTTGCGAAAAACCGCAAATCTCATGAAAAACCGCGCTTATCGACTGCGGTCATTCGCAGTCCCTCATAGGGCTCCGTGTTGAAGGAAAACCGCAAATGCGGTTATAATCGCGGTTGCAAAGCCCAGTCAATACCCATTCTTGAATAATGCTGCGAGCCGGGCTCCGAGCATTATGCTGTCGCTTCGCCGGAACGTCGGAAGTCCGAATGCCCCAGGAACGAGACGGGTATTTCGCCCAACCACATCGAGTAGGACGGAACACGGCGATGAATGGGGCAAGTCTTGCTTAATGAAGAATAGTCGATTCCGCTCTGAGACGGAACCATTGCCGAGATGAGGCATCCGATGATCAGACATGGCGTGATCCTGAAGTGCGAGGCTGCAATAGATGGTCCTGCACCTTGAAAACACCCGGTTGCGCCAAGCATCATCCCCGAATCCTCCCGCGCTGGATTTCTCAGGGTCTTCACATTCACCTCATCTGCGCTTACAAGGAGCTGTGGATCCTCGCCTCCGCCGATGGCCTATGAGTAGGGGGCGAAATGAGTCAAATGTAGGTGACCTATTCTACATCCGGATCGCGGGGAAGTTATGTAAGTTAGAGCCAGTAGCCAGCTAATTTCCAGAGATTTCGATTTACCAGAGGAGGATTCCCGCTCGACTCGTGGGAAGGTCGAATCGAGCATTCCAGCAAGGGAAGTTCCCCCGTCCGAGCCGGAGTCTTGTCTACAGGTCGGTTCTATCAGTCCTGATGGTAACAAACCACCACCGCGAGCATTGCCGGATCTTCGAACGCCGTCGTTTGATTCCTGAGCATCATCTTTCCGCGGATCGAGCCGTCAATCTCGATGCGCGGTATTTCGCCGGTCGTCAACTTCCACGACGACTTCTAACGACTAAGCGGCAAACCTGCGACAGGGGAATAATCTTGGATACAGCCCTCTGGGTTATCGGCTCCTTCACTCGTTTTCTCGCATGGACGAACGGCTCACGCTTGCGACGGGAAGAAGTCACGCCAGCTGCTCTGACCGATGGTGAACGGATACGGCATTCTCCAAACAAACGGAGGAACGAATGAATCGAGGAGCGAGCGGAAGGAGGGAGCTACCCATCGATGAAAAAGCCTCTCGGGGAAGTCATGCAGAAATTCGTCGAGCCTTATTTCCGGGAGAAGCTGTATGACCTTCTTCGAGGCATGCGAATCCTTCGAAGGCCCCCGTGTATCCATGTTCCGATGCTTTTCAGCCCACACCTTTCGACCTGACGTGTGAATACTCCAATACGGATGCTGACAGCGAACGATGCGGCGGAAATGCGCAGCTCGCGCCTGGAGGGAGAGGTGAAAGGCAGTGAACGTAAAAGAACACGCCCCAAGCCTCGGATCTCGGGAGGTAGTACGTGCCCCCCCCTCCCCTGGGTGGACCTCTCCCGGGCGCAGAACTCACGGAGAATATAAGGGGACGCTTCTGTCAAGCAAGCAAGCAAGCGAGCGAGCAGTGAGTGAATGAGGGCAACGCCAGGAAAGAGAACCGTCCTTGAAAGTGCGAAGTCCAATTGTTTTTTAGCAGTAGCTCCCACAGCCATCATCACGGCTACCGTTACAAAGATCTGAGAAAGATGCCCCGCGGGTTCCACTACAAATTGTGAGCACGTCGAGGGCGTACGTGCGGCGTCGCTCCATCGCAATTCCACCGGACAAGCTTCTCCCCCTTCAGGAACGGATCCCGAGACTCGTTCGTGAGGTCTATTTTCACTTTGAAATATCTCAATGGTAGTCCGTGACCACTCGGTTCTCAAGGCTGCGGAATGCGCAGAACTGATGTCCCTATGGAGGTCGAGCTCGGGAACGCCGTTCGTGTGTCTCATCGAGCCGTGCAATGCCGCACGGATCTCGAACTGCAAGAAGAGCGATTGACTCATCGACGAGAAAAGGTTAGGCAGTTCGCCCGAACGAGATGTCAGGATCGGGGTGGAGGGTTTGCGTCGTCGGGGGTCAAGAACTCTCCCTTAATCCGATCTGAATCTTCTCCGGGGGATCTGGAACAAGGGTACAGGTGGAGTATTATTATTATTATACTGACACAAGTTGAGTATTCCATCCTGGTTCTCCGACGCTGACATTCAAGGAAATCCCACGGGTCCCGGAGAGCTCCCCATTTATCGCTGTTATAGCTTCAACGTTCCACTAATCGATCGGAGGGAGCTGCCTCGGAAGTATTTGCTGTTCCTCTCGGTCAAAAGTTCCGAACCCTCCACATCGGCCGCATGAATATGTACGCGAGAACGAGCGTTTTCGGTCGGATATATTCAATATACTTGTGGGTACATATATCATTCCATTGGATCGCGCAATATTCCCAAGACCACTCAGACCGAGTGGATGAACTGCGTTCGCTCTTACGTTCACCCTTCCGGGAATGTAATCTTCGATGCCGATTCCGCTTCTGTGAGATAGATATTCTTCCGAAGAGAAAAACTCCGCAGTTCACTCTCATCTTGACAGGGCTTGAGTGGGAAAAAGGCCCCGAAACAGGGAAAGCGCAGACTGACATCGATCGTCGAAGTGGCGGCGCCAGCGGGACGCTGAACCCGCTATAGCGTCCCAATACTGGAAATCAGGACGCCGAGCGTGCTGATTTTTCGGATCACTCGATTTTTGCGGGTTGGGGAATCTCTCGGAAGCAGTATGTATTTCTCGAGCCTAGCCCGCGGAGGTGTTCGAGAAACATTTTAGAAAACAAACAGCATTGGAAAACTCCTATGATCTGATGAAAATAGATAATATAATCCATGCTTAGAATTGACGTCATATGCATATGTTTTCTTTTAGACGGTTCCGATAGCGTCCCTCAACGTTTGGAACTCCGCTCTTCAGCCTCCCTGAAGAAAACCCGGCACCGCTTTGAGGATCGTCAGCTTCCACATGATCGAGGGTTCCGCTTTCATTGCTATCGAAGTCGGATTACGTCAGGATGGCGCACCGCCTCTTTTGTGTCGAGTCGACCACGGTAAACGTCCAAGCGGCCCCGAGGGTTGAGTGGAACTTACTCGGCCTCAATTCTAGGATTCAATCGACCACGATACCGGCATCTGGCATCGACCTGAAAATTCACGGAGCGGCTCTTTCGGATTCGCGCAAGGCCGTTCTTTCCCTGCGCGCGTGTTCGACAACACAATGAAAATGTGGATAAACGTCGACCTCTCACCCTCCATTGTACCTTTCGGCGAGACCTAATTACCGGAGGCACAATCTACACTCTTCGCGGAATGAATTAGAAGTCGGCCAACGACGCTGCCGCGCTCTTGTCGTGTGGGTCGCCGCCGCCGCCACCACCGAGGTTGTTGTCGTCGCTGTCGTCGAACAAAAGGAACACCTATGCGCATTTGCTAATCAAATGTTTGCCCACGTTCGTACGAGTAGCGGCTGCGCGTCGCTAACCCGCTCCACTCTGGGTATCTCGGACTCTCACGTACCTACTTTTAGCCTTTACTTCCCGTTTTGTGCCTGGCCTGCGAATCCACCGAGTCTTCCAGTTTGTGCCCCCCTTCCCTCACAGTCCCGAAGCTGAACAAAGAGGAAATGAAGGACGAGGACGGGTCAGAGTTCTCAAAGTTCTCAGCCGTGCGCCGAGTGCTGCACTATTACGACTGCCGATATTGGCAAACACACCTTGCCAGCTGACATTGTTCTGATACTCTCGCGCAAAGAGAACTGACTCAGACAGATCGGATGAGGAGGAGAATCTGCCTCGACTGAAGCCTTCTGTTATCCTGTCGTGGATCTCGAAAAGAATTTCCCGTGTGCTGCTCTTTGTCCTAGCGTCATTTCATCTCATGCATCTGCAAGTCAGACGCAGTGGAATCTCATCACCTCCGGCCAACAACGTCCCATCGGATGTGACCCCTGGCAACAACACGTACCGGATATCAAATAATGATCACATGCATGGAGTTCCGATCACCCGGGTTCTGCCCTCTGTTCGAACGACACCATCTTTTGTCGATCTGGAGTCGGGGCTCCTTAGTCCCTCAGCAGAACGTTCCTGAGAAAAGTGCTCCGGGATCTTACCCGATTGATCGCGATCGATTTTCGATACCATGGTCTACTTCGTCGCTTCTTTATTTTGTGCTCGCCCTGGCCAACGGTTCCTTCTTACTCTTAGTCACGGTCGACTCCCATAATAATTAATGCGCGGCGCTCCTCCGAATATTTGATCGCGGAGTTGCAAGTGACCAGCGATGTCCGAGCATATTTCTCCATGAACTCGCTCCGATTTCGCTCGAGGCCTCGAGACCCATATCCCCGACGACGAAGAATTTTCGGTTGCTCAGAAACTCCCTCGGATTTCGCTCCGGACGGCTGGAAGGGTCGGGCCGACAAGATCAGACGATCCGTCTCCGTCAGAGTCTGGAATGGACAAGTTTGTGACCCGGACAAGTCGGGGCATGATTCACCACTCTTGCGTCTGCCGGCAGCTCGGAATGTGACAGGCCTCCCGTGGATTTGAGGCGCTGAGTTTCGACTGAAGCATCTCCCCGACAGCCAATTAGCACATTCTGCGGCTGGGAACCATCAAGCCAGCTAGTCGACTCTCATTAGTTCGGCAGAGAATTCGATAAGATATTGGGAGAGCTCCTCGGTTCCCCGTTTAAGGTTGACGCCGGACGGCGCGTTGTGATTTATGATCGACCGATGGTGACGTCGCGTATAGTCCGTCTCCTCTTTCCGGAGACGAGCCCGTCCTTGTTGACGAGAAAAGTCATTGGTAGAAATCTCTGTCAGGCATTTCGGGGTACCTAGTCTCTCAAATATTTGAAGCACGGGGCTTTTTTTCTGATACATTCTATACTTCTCGCTCCAGACGAGAGAAAGCATTTTGATACCGCCTCTCCCACTCTCCCAATGGTGTGCTTGGCAATCGGGAGCCCGATAAAGGCGACACGCTCCCACGAATGAAGTGTTTCCCCTGAAAATAATCGATTCCGCTGATCGGAAGTCGGGAGGAAGCCGAGCACTCGGGGACAAATTCTTTAGAATGTCTCAGAACAAACGCACGATATCACCCCGGGCCATATCCCGAAGATTAGGAATAAGATTCGATTCTCACGGAAAAGAGGAACCCCAAGAGAGTCATTGAGAAAATTCACTTCATTCCGAAGCTGTTGACGGTCCCACTGGACTCGCAAAACGCAAAACTGGAATCTCCGACTTCGATAAGCGGCTGTGCTGCGAGCCGCGATCTGTGGGGAATTTCGAAGCTTAGAAATCACACTCGGCGACCGCTATCGCTCCGACGGGACTTCCCTGTCAGAATCTCCCCAAGGGACGATCATTAATTCTTAGCTGATGACGAGTTTGAGCGATCTCTGCTTTTCCTGCAAGAAAATGTGACTGGCGGGTGCTAGAGACGGAATGTGGAGTTCCTCGATCGCGCGGACCATCGTTCCTTCGGACGAGCGACAGAATACACGAGGCATCCCATCGATGGATGCGTGCGCTGAATTTTCGTGTGCGATTCGATCCGGCTGCCGGGGTCTAGGAGTGGAGCTCTTCAACGCGGCCCGGGGAAAGATATGCGAAAGGCTCACATCATCCCGGTTCAGGACGGGGTGTGGGTTTGAAACTCCTTTCTGAGAATACTTCTCCGTGGGAAGTGCCTTTCAATTGAATCGAAAAATCGCAAGACTCAACAGCGACATTCAAACAGGGTGAAAATATTCTAGAGAGGAATATTTCTCACTAGAATACGTTCCGTGTCAGCTTCCGCCGGGTTCGGAGGTTCCGGATTGTTGCTTCGAATTGATCAAACGCGCATGGCGACCTAAGGGCTCGCGTCACTCCGCTGCTCAACCCCTCTACTCCCTACTGAATGAAAGATGTTGATGATAATTACAAGAGTGATCATCCGCGATTGAAACATGTTCCTATGGGCGGAGCAGTCACGGAACTCTTTTCGAAGGTTTGAGCCTTTCGATCGAACTCCTCATCAGAGGAGCTATCGACATGCATCGGACCATCGTTCGAATGTGTCAGCGGAATCTCAGAAAGTCCGCTCAAGGAACAGGCGAATACCCATTTCAAAGCACTCGCAAAGTTTGACGTCTGTGGAAAGATCCGGAGAAATTCCGACGTGGAGAGCAGATCTCTTGCAAAAAAACAAGCAAAGAAGTGTTCGGCATTCAGATCGACACGGCTTGCTTGCGGCGTGAGTTATGACGGAACATTCATTGTTAGCACCCGAAACTTGCGACGGTGTGGGGGAGAAACATTTGAACGTGATCTTTCGTAATCACGCGGCTGCTTCTCATTTCTAGAATTCCGATCGATGCTGACGAGGACGATTGGTTTCGACTTTGCGATCAGATCGACTGGAAGAGAGCTTTTCCGAGAAAGAGCTCTGCGTTTAGGTCATTGATTCCAACACACGATCCCTCTGCAGCGCTTGAGGCCGATACCCGAATCGAATCGACATGAATCATCGACGATTTCGGACACGAGCTTTGGATCTCAAGCCGAATCGCAGAAAATAAGAGCCATGGACCAGTATTGAGATTTGGGAGGAACTCTTCAACTCCGTCCAATTAGATGATCATCATTGAACATTCATTCGCTTCGGCGTGACTCGACGTCTCCAGCCAGTCTAGAACACTTTCTTGATGCGGGGCTGTTTCCATCATTAAAAAGTCGAGCGGCTTCTTTTCTTCAAACTGGGAGATGACCCGTTCATCTTCATTCCCGTCGAGATGTTGAAAGCGCACGAATCCTTTTCTAACTCGGAAAGACTTTTTACTCAGGGCGCCTCAATTAAGAAAGATGAAAGCTTGTTCTCACATCGCGGATCCATGGCTGTCTCGATCTCGCCACGATGGCACACGGTTGGTGTGACATATTCATCACCGTATTAGGAGCCCCGATTAGAGCCAATGATTTACTCACTGGTCTTCTGCTTTATTCCGAAAATGTGATCGGATCCTCGAGGACAGGGGAGCTCGTGGACACGTTGAAGCCTCTCGCGAACCTTACCTGAGCCCTTCACATTGGCTCCTGATTCATCGGTGTCCAGCTCCAGGGCAACCCGGCTTCTATGACACACTGGAATGATGTGCCCAATGAACCTACCGTAGGTACAGGAACCGTTAAGACTGAAGACCTGCGCTGGCCGAGGGAAGGGAGCTGCCCGATTGGACTATTTCCCACGGTGCCTACATTTCCCCTATGAGGAGAGCACGTTTTTCAGATTAGGGAAACTCGGCTACCCCTTGTTAGGCGCAGATATCTCAACCCGCGGTGTTTTTACGCACGATTTCGATTAGAGCCTCACAATCGGAGGAGATTATTCCATCGGCTCGAAAAGCAGTCAATCGGAGCGAAAGCTGCAAGAAATAGAATAGATCTGCTCCCCGGCCCTTTCGCAGCCGTCGGGTCAATATTCGAGCTTGAGGAAGCACGATTTCCCAAGTTGACGATCCCGAGCCGCTGTTCGGAGCTCTTCCGGCCGCGCACGTCAGCCGGTCTTCTGACGGAGGCTGACTATAAAAAACGGAGCTTCGCTGTCAGTCTGGATGAGGGAGACGCACAGGGATTAGCCGAAAGATGAAATGACTTCTGTCGCATGCTATCCCGGTGTGACAAACAAAGAGCCTACAAGTTCCCTCTCGGTGCGGCAAGTCGAGAGGAGTCTTCTAGTCAGCTCGAGAGGATTCCCCGAGAGCACATGGCCCAGTTTTTCTCTTCGTTCCGGACGATAAGGTTGATTCCCTGTCTCAGGAAAACTGATCAATCGCCCGCAGGAATCTCGTCGGGGTTCGAAAATGAGATCCACGAAAACTTTCGGTAATCCTACCCTAGAAGCAGATCTGACAGATGTAACTTCTGACAGATCTCGCCAAGAGACGCTGCGAATCTCCTCGATGAATTGATGAAATGGCGGGCTTCGTCCTAAGTCGGCGCCGTTTGCGCAAGCGAAGCCCATCAATTGATCAAGCTGTTGAATGAGCCATCGATCGTTCCGATAGACAATTCAATCAATCAATGTTTTTATTCACCCTGAGAGGGGTAGAGCCGTATACCTAGGTGGAATATGTAACAGTACGTATATGTATATGTATTGCGGTTCTGCGACGGTTGTGCAGAGTGGGAGAGTGTACATTTCACAAGTCACAATTTGCTGAGGTCATTGAGGGATCGTACCCTAGGACAGACACTCCCGTGGTACTTGTTGCAGACTCCATCACATCTCCTACACCGGCAGCTGCTGCAGGGATCGTGTTAGCCCTCGGCATAGACAATTCCAGGGAAGACGAACAGCAAACATCGCTATGAAAGAGGAAGACGAAGAAGACTCAGGCACCGGACTCCGGCACGCCTTCGAAAAGTCCCTCTATTGGACGCGGGGTTTCTGAAAATTCCGAAGACACGGGTAAGGAACTCGCGCCGACCACCGGAATAGCTCCGCTGAATGACGGTGACTTCTTTTATCGAGCCGGAGACGTCGACTGGCTGTCGATTGATGACGTTTCGTAGCTTCAAATAGATGTTCCAACATTCTACGCCGTCAGGATTCGAATGGAGCAGACTCCATATACGATGCTTCACATTTCAACGTGCGAGTTTCCGTCTCACGATCACAAACACGCGCAGACATGCATGCTTATCACCCACGCCTGCGTAGACGCCATCGTTCGCTTTCGCCGAAGAAGGAAGATGAGATATTCGAGACACGGTACAGGTCTTCTGGTCGTTGATAGTCGGATATCAAGCGTCATTCGGGTCCTCCGAGTTTGCCGTGGCGGTTGTCACACGGTCCCAGGTCGGAGATCTTGAACCTCTGATTCCGATGCGTCAGAGAGCTTGACAGCGGAATTCGAGGAGGAATGTTAGATAATCGAATGAAGATTTGAGGCTTGTTTTGAGCGAGCTCCGTATTGGCTGTTTTTTTGGAGAATGCTGAATTTCCTCTAGAGAGGAAAAGGGGAATTGTTGAGCAAAAAAACGAATAAGTCGAGGGAGATCTCCAGCTCGATAACGAGGAAGGTACCAAACAAAGTCGTCTGCGGCTCAGAATATGCTCTTCGGAGCATTAGTCTTTCGCTGGGACCTTGCTCCTCACAAGTGAGACTGAATATCGAGGAGCCGATGAGTCAGTGAATGACTCATGTCCCTGAAGAAGCTCCGGAACGCCGCCCACAATGAACACGATGCCTATCAGGTTATCCTAAAATTAGCCCATAGAAATATTTCTCGAGGAGCCGCGAATCTTCCATACAATCGTCCGATGAGTCTCCATCGTGAAAACACGCTGCTGAAGCGGGAGGCAGCGATATCGGAGAAGTTTCCCTCAAACTCTCCGTTCGGGAAGTTCTCAATCCCGCTTGGCGGCGAAACCGGCAGGTCCGCGTATTTTCGGAACTCATGCTCTCCTGAAGCTGCTCGATGGCTGGGAGATAAAACTTCACCACTGACTGTGTGAAAAGGAGCCATGACGTCCTCGCAGGTGGATAGGGCGATCCATGAAGAGAGAGATGACCCCTCCCGAATGTTCGATATCATGAGTCAGACTTTCTCGAGCAAGGTCTGAAGGCTCTTGAGCTCATGACTTTTATGGGAATTCCCCCTCTTAGATACTAAGCTTTCGGACCTGGATCTTGTTCAACGGATCTATTTTGTTGTCATCGAGTGAGTATGCCTCTATAAGGCGATGAATCCCAGACAGCTCGGCGCCTGATAATACGCCCACGGGAAAATCAGCATGGTTGAGGAGCTGCTGCATATGACTTGGAACATAGCCGGGAAGACTGGATTTTGCCGAATACGCGCTGCCGTCCAGCACCGCTCTGTGCGTTGTGGCTCAAGCATGCACACCGCACGATTGAGACTGACTGCTTGGCCATATCGTCGGAGCTGCTTACGTGCTATGGCGCCGATACGATACAGGGGTCTAGCTGAAAATAGATCCTACACTTCGAGAGGTCGCGCTGCAACAATGTGCATAACACTCAATCTCTCTGCTGAAACCCCTTGTCGACGTTGGGTAGAATGAATGACTGGACGAGCTTGCTGACCGACTAAACGAGGAGCTGCCGCAGCCGAGCACATAAAAACAGCAAGTGGCGGCTGCTGCCGCGCTGAGAAACTAGTATAGCTACCGAATCGAGATGGATAACCCGGCCAAGGACTGCGAGCAATGCGGTTGGCGGAGAGCAAGCATCTCAGGCACATGAACGAGTTTCTGCAGACGACAGCGACGTGCTCAATAAATTTTGAAGCATCATCTGTGTCGATAAAATTCGCCCAGGGGCCATGTAGTGTCGGATTGTCGATCGTTCCTCCTCGTCCTTCGATCTCGAATTGAAGTGCCGCTGCCTGGGCTGCCATCGCGTCGGGTGGCTTCGATTTTCCTGCAGGAGGTATTGAGAATTTTGAGGAAGGGAATAGATGCAAATTTCGTGGAGCCTCGTGTTCTGGAAAACGCACCCCGTCGATCTCGCACTCCGGGCTCACACCGCAGAGGTTTTCTAGAGTCATGGAGCTCGCTACTTCCCTCTCACTTGGGGTCCGAGGCACTCGTCCCCTTTCCAGATGTGGGAAGCTGGCTAAGAGAGCCGAGATGGGATTGAGGCGGATGGGAATTCAGTATCGTCTCAAATTTTATTTTGCAAATGGTCTCTCTCTGCTCCATATACGTCTAAGATTAGAGAATGGAATTACCAGCCCTGAGCGGCCAGCTTTCCAAAAATATGCGAGGGGCCGTCTACTGTGATGGCGCGGCGAGGCGTTGCGTCCCTCAACATTTCTCGATACGTTCCCGATTGATACGGATCTCCCTACGGACCTAGCGACCCCTCTTCCAGTATCCATCTATCATGATTCAAGAAGTTTCCACAAGCCCAGAGGGCCGACTTGTCGTCTCTCCTCTGCCGTCCTGATCCGAGAGAAGTAGGCCCGTCCGGCGGAGGGATTGTGGAAAATCGAATGAATACAAAACGGAAAACCGAATCCGAATCATCATTGATGTCCAGACAGATCCGATCCCCATTCCTTGTCATCGCGAGTTTCCGCGGTACCCTGGACGGATTATCTCCCGAGGGTCTTGGGATGAGCGTTCAACACGTAAAGTGTCGATCGTTCTACGAAAGCGCCTCGGCTCCAGTTCGTGGCGAACCTGTGAGAGTTGTGCCCACGGGATTCTCGACAAGACTGCCGCTGTCCCGCCTTTCGGGGAGCCAGCCGCTCACCGAATTCGAATCAGTGACCTACCACATGATACAATGTCTACCTGTTCCCTACGGATTTACATGTGGATTATAAAGCGCTCCGCTTACTCGGCCATCCGTCGCCTGCTGATCACAGAACGAGCCTGAATGGTAGATCCGACCAAGCCCACCAAGTCCTCGATTTCATCTCCGGGGCTCACGGAAGATCATTCTCTGGCGAGCTGTATAGGCATCGACAGGAAGTTGTGTCCGATGTCCGAACTGAGATAGGAGGGAGTAAGGGCCCGCAGAAGCGAGTCGGAGACGATTAAGGATTCTCGCGAACTAGATAAGAGGCCTCGAGAAAGTTCGTTGAGTCCCGGGTGCGTTCCGAGTTCCGAAACAGAAGACCTCCCCACAAGCAAAGTTCACAACCGGATATTATTCGCCGCCCACCCACTTTGTCAGCTGGTGATATCAAGGCGCTCGAGCCCTTGAATATCGTGCGTCATGAGAACTTCTAAAAAGAAGCTAACAGGAAACGAACTTCCTGCAGGCAGCGGATGCCGCTCTTGTATCAATAAGTTAGTGGGTCTTCTATCAAGAGTTCCTCGTCTCGAAATGTTAACTCGGCATAATCATTGGAGAATATCCTCACGGACAGACTTTCATATTATACACGAAGCAGGCAGAGTTGGAAATTCTGACACGAGACACGAGAGGCTGAACAACTGACATCGAGCTCGCCGTCTTCTCCGACTTTGTCAGAAGGCTCTCATGTACGAAGATCCTTTGTTAGAGGGGATTTATACGTCTCGTCATGACTCATGACGAGGATGCACGTCATGAGGAGCATGAAGCTTGAGAACACGAGTTCGTACCCGAGCCGACGCGTTCGCTCTCAGGATGCCCGAGTGGTCCATGAGGAGCCCACCGAAGCTTCGGAGTAAACATCAAGCAAAGTCACGAGCTCCTCCACAGCGAACCAGAGCATGTTGATGATCAAAAGCGATCTCATTCCTCAGCCGCGTCTCTATTTTCCCTTGACTCTCAGCCCTCACTCTCTGGGACGCTTGTTGGACACAGACTTTCGAGGAGACTCTCACGACATCGAATCTCCAGGGAGCGGAGTCTACACCGTTCAGCAATCCACACGTCAACCCTGTGGACAAGTTCGTCTCCCATCGTTGCTGCCTTTCACCCAGGAGTGTTGACCGAGAGCGGAGGGTTAGCGAGTATCGATAACGGCAGTTATGCGGTTGGGAGGGGATAATCCAGAAATTATTTCGGAGCAAACGCTCCGCTGGAGTATTCGCTCTTCGCGACGGAATCAAGCGCAATCGTTGCCGTTGCCGGATTCATTGGGGGTTCGGTCGACTGAAAGCGAGCCGGCGCTAATTACCTGCGAAATTATTCAACCCCGATCCTTTTACCTCGGATGGAAGTCCTGACGGGAGGTCGACAGTTTCCGACGGATGAGTCGAATTCCCGGAGCGGTCCCGCTCGGCTAAGAAGCAGAATTCGATAGAAATGACACCAAGAGGCCTCTTCTCTCTGCAGTATTCTTCCGACCGTGGTATGCGCGAGGATTTCGCAGAATGAGGATCGCGTCAGCTTGCTCAATGAAGCTCTGTGAGAGCAAAAAGTGAGTCCAGCAACAAGTCGAAGAATCCAGCCGAAGTTCCTGCATCGTTTCCATTGCGGGAAATCTTTCGGAGAACACCGGAAACAAGGACGCTCAAATTACCGCTGTTCAATATCTGTGAGAGATGAAGCGTGGAGCCGAGAAGAGGCGCCGAGCAATAATTCCGAGATGCCCTTTCCTGTAGCAGAGTCCGCTAACCCGAGCTGTCCATCATATCTGATCCGAGGAGAGCAAACCGTTTCCGATTGTTGTTTATCTCTGAGAAATATGAGCTATCCCGTTTGAATGATGTTTTCGAGCTTTCTCCGATTGGTGCTGTAGCTCCCTACGTTGAGCTCGGAGAGAAAATTTCCCCCAGAACACCGATTTCGAGCTTTCCTGACCAAAACGTATCGGGTTTCTCTCCGAATCGGGAGAGGCCTTAACGGTACGAGAATATTTTCGGAATCGAAAAAACTTCTGGAAAGTAGGAGCGGGGCGCGATGGCCACGCCATGGGCCTGAGGAGACTTAAGGAACAGAACGAGGACTCTCATGGAACATGACGAAGAGCTCTGTTAGATGGAGCAGTGAGGGAGACGGTCCGAGAGAAAATGTTCCCTGAGTGAAACAAAAACGGTGGAGCTATCATAAAATTGAGGGAATCTCCGCCGCAGGGGAAGACCGACTCTAGAATATGTTGGAGAGAGAGGTTCCGTGCGGAACTCCGAAGAATGACGATGAGAAAGAAGGAACAAAAGCAGATGGTATGACGACGGCAAGAGATCGCGAAGCCTAGCGGGCAGCGCGAACGCCTGAACGAAACTACAGGGAACGGCGAAATGACAGAGGATAGCAAGCGAAGGGAACTTTAGAGCGCTGAAAGAATGAAAAAAAAATGAGCCCGAGAATCATCTGTTTCCCGAGGGAATCATATCCGCAATTTCGCGACGTGGACGCACAAGAACTGTAGCGAGGCGAACTTTCCGCGCTATTTTCTGTCCGACTCACGATGGGCGACGGTCAAGTGGAATCCGTAGGGATTCAGCGTGTCCTACCAACCCCATCCGCGAGAGACCCCAACCGCAGGATGTCCCGACATTCCCCGGACGGATTTCCTCCTCCCTCGCTACCCTGCGCGCTAATTGCACGCACTCCTCTTCCAAGCGTGATACGCGAAAGTGGGAGGGTGCGAACCAGCACGAGACCTCATGGGACCACTGTGCGATGAAAATTGCAGGTCGGAGCCGCATGCGAGGCATGCGAATCGAGAGAGGCGGACTGAAAAGCGGAAAGGGCCAAGAGAATTCGAAACTTTCTCTGCGATAAGACAGAACGGCTGGGCAGCCCGTGAACAGGGCACCGAAGATATCCAATAGTTGGAAACGCTTCCGAGGAATTTTCTCTAACTTCCCAGGAACTGCTTATTCGGAATGGAAAATCAAATGGCGTAGTGAAAGGAGCCATTCAATGACAATCACATCATGAGGGATGCGGAGCGCGAAGGTCTTCGAACGAGGGCGCGCGACGGATTTCCCTCCGAATTCTCTGATCTCCGTGGTCGTCATGGCGAGTGGGTCGAGGCGAGACGAACTATATACGGTATCGATGAGAGAACGGATCCGAGGGATTAGGACATTTCAGGACAGAGCGGACTCGGCGTGTCTGGCGCGTGAGCCTGATGTGAATTCCATCGGTCGAGATCGAATCAGTTAAATAAAGATCCGAAGAGAAAAACAACAGACATTGGAATCACGCGGAGCCTCGTTAATTCGGGAAGAGGCTCGACGGCGGCAACTTGTAACTCAATGAGACAGCGGGGGCATTAGGAAAAGCCCGCGCCGGCTGACGAGAAGGGTTTTGGAGTCTCGTAGCGTTCCCGCGGATCTGGATCTCGGGAGCAGACAGGTTGAGGGTTTTCTGCGAAATCAGTACCCGGGACGTTAAACCTTGGCTGTGTGATTCAGCCCGAAAAATTTATTTAGCGAAACCAGGCAGGGTCTTCCCTGCCCCAAATAAGGAGGGAGAGAAAGCATACGTGATTGACTGGAGCTCTGATTTGACCCAGATGGGATCCATCTCCCGCTTCAACGTATGCTGAGAGTCCGCAGTCAAGCACCCGAATGCGAGCTTCTCGCGGAACCCATGACCGATACGAGAGCTCCATGAGGAGGATTCAAGCGTCCCTACAGGACAATGCCTCTCTGCGGCTGATTGTGGATTCAAGCGATTCAAGAGCGCACCAACTTCATGCAGAACTGCGAGATGAGAACGGAGGGGGCAATTGGTCGAATGAGACACGATTTTTTTCTCCTAGAATCGATGCAAAAAACGATTGTGTCACTCGGTGTCAAAGCTCTTTACTTCTGTATAGCGCGCTGAGCAGGTGCTGATTGGTCTCTCTGTGGATCGCATCCTGTCGCAACTTTAACGAATATTGCTCCTGCCACGGTTGGACTTCGGAATATCATCCAGACACCGCCCGAACGTTCTGATCCGATCTCTATGTAGATAGTAGCTGGCTTTCCATTCGTGAATGGACAACTTGAATGGACCGGGGCGCTTGATGGGCGAGATTCCACTCATGGATCCATGCCCGGCGGCGTCGGTCCGTATACGTCGCGTCGCATGATCCACGAGCGGGGATTCTCGGGGGACTTTTCGGCGTCTGTCAGCTAGTCGGTATGGCGATTGCGTTGATTTTGATTCAGTCACTAAGCCGGAATACGATTCCTCTCATTGAACGGGACCGCATCGATGAGAGGTCAAACACGATATTCCATCACAAAAGCCCATGTCACAACTCTGCGGATTCGCTTCCGTTCGCGACCAGCCCTTAGCAGAGATTATTAGCTGCGTAAAACCGTTTCCGAATCAATACATGGCCCTGGAAGGACTCGGCAATCGCGAGACGATGTCCGCGGGTCAATCACGCATCCTGCATCCAATCACACATTGAGAGTTTGCGAGTCCGGCAATCAATTTCCGGCATTTCGAAATCGGTTTACCACATTGGGCGAAAAAACTCCGCGCGAAACGATATTGAGCCAAGATATTGCCTAACTTCCCGCAAGAAGTCTGTTGAGGAACCCTCCAGGACAAGATCGTCCGTGATTCATCGCTCGATGAGGTGCGACCGGAGACGGCCGCTTTTAAACATCTCGAGTTCTGATACAGGTGAGCTACTCGACACTTTCCTGAGCTCGAGATCACCCCCCCCCCGTGAATTGAATGCACGAATACGTAAGAAGCTTCCCGATCGGAGAATCCCGCCATCCTTCCGGTACTAGTTCCGACATGCGAGATCCGAATTTCCACGCTCATCGGAAACACGGCTACGTGATTTGAACGTCTCTCTCGAGAACTCCTTCCAGCTGCATTGACTCTGCTAGTCGACGGACCTCGATCTAGGCCGCCTGGGTAAGTGAGCCTGATTCATGAAGTGCGGCGGCGCCCGGAACAAGATTAGGAGGCGCAGCCGTGCAATATCCTCTTCCTGAGAGCCTTTGCATTCGGTTTATCTATTCAATGAGTTGCTAAGAAAAGCGAGGATCGATGTTCTCCAAGCGAAAATAAATTCCTCTGTGGATTGACATGCTGGTTCATCTGATTCAATCACGTCCGGCAGCGACCGACTCGGATGAATCATTGAGACAGCACGTATATGATATATAACTATGCGCATAAGCTTCGAAGTCTTTCCGGAACGTGAGTCACTGTTCGAAGCGGGCAAAGTTTCTTACCCTCGCTCTCGTGAGGCATCATAGGTTAGGCTCGGCGGCTCGCATCAATTAGCACCGTGTGAGTGATCACTGTAATTGTTGTTTATCATTCATCAGATCACATGAGTGCTTCGTTTCCGCTAGCTCTATCATCGGGTATTATCATTATTGATGTTGTGATGGCCTGATGACCGTCTAGCGCATCCGACCCGGGACATAATCATTGCGGGTGCGATGATGAATTGCGTTATGTAATATTTACCCCTGAACTGCTCTATTACGCTAATCGGACTTTCGTCGACTACACACGCTCCGAGCAAACTCCGACGGCCAGCATGCAGTGAGCCGGGCGGAAGAGAATGAAAGACTGAGCTTGATCGCTAAGCTCATTTTTCGCTTGAGGGCTAGCGTGACTTAATCGTCTTGAGCCTAACTTCATCGAGGAAGTGACAGCCGCATATCGGATTCGGGTGAGTTTTTTGGGCACCGCGCATGAGACGAACCTCCTTCGTTTCCGATGGAGCTTCCTTCTCTGAATTTATCGTTCACGACCCACGCTCGAAGGTGGCACTGTTGAAGCTGGGGTTTCCGGCATGATTCCGATGGCTCAGAACCGGAACAACGACTAGAAAAGAGACATCATAACTTCCACATTCTCCTATTCAGTTTCATCTCCTGCTCAACGGAGTGACGGCCAGGCTCCCGCGTCTCCATGCATAAAACTTCGGGCAAAGTAATTTATCATGAGCTGTGATCACAGGTGGGGAACTCGGCGTCCAGAGACTCTCCACAGGAGCGGTAGAGTTCTGCATGCCAATGACAAATTATAATTATTCATACAGCAGAAGAATAGCTCGACCTTGTGATGAGCTGACGGAAGAGAATCGATAACCGAGGAGAGCTGCTGTGAAAGTAAAACGTCTAACATAGTATCTGTCCTCCATGCCCGGGAGCTTTTGATTCATTCTTTCGGCTGTAACCGCCAGCAACAAGCTTCTATCAGACTTGAGAGAAAAAGAGAGTCCTGAATCAGGACAGGGCAGTCAATGAGTCCTCCGTGGCCAGCGAGAAATTTATAGCCATCCTCTTCCGATCCGGAATCTAGGAACACCCTCTACGCGTTCCCTTATTGGAGGAGCAAATTCCATGGACGCGTTGTGCTGCTCCGGCTCCATCTCGAGGGGATCGAAATAGACCAGAAATTCGTACGCAATCCATGTTTTCTAATCCGGATTCGGAGGATTTCGCAACTGGAATCCAGCTCTCTTAGGAACATGCAACTGATCGAGCTAGCGTACCCAGAGTCGAATTAGGCAATTCAAGTGATCGCCAGTCAACAGAGGAGAAGTGACGGGCGTGACCTGCTTCTCTCACGTGTCGTCTATTAAGCTTGTCCTTGCGCCTGCCTCGATAATTTCAATGTTCGGAGTTCGGGAACTCCTCTGTGAAGAATTGTGTTCCCAGTGGGAGGTCGTTCTTGTGGATATCATGGAGAACATCCAGATCGAGAATGGCATTAGAAGGCTTACGTCTTACGCCGCCCTTCCAGTCAGGAACTTCGCGCAATGCGGACGACTGTCTTTTCTCGACTCGTTTCTGTTTGATTCTCCGACTGCTTCAAAAGACGATCCGAACCATCGGAGACAAGGAATGAACGGCTCATTCTAAGGTCTTCGGAGTTGGGAGCAGCCGACTGCCGCTCCACGAGGTAGACATTCTCCGGAGACGCTCTACAGATTTCGGAGGATCTCCGGCGTAAGCCCTTATTCAGGTTGCAATGGATGTCCCGTAATCCGCGAGAGAAACTTTGAAAGAAACATCGTGCCCGAGAGAAGAGCTGAATCTCGAGCGTGGTAACAATGGAGACGCCGGAGGTTGTCGCTGATATTTTTTCAACCATTCCTTTGCGACGAGCTCCTCGTGACGACGGAATTATTCGATAAATGATACCCATAAATTAATAAAGACCACCATCATCGACGATGCGTCTATTATCTCCTCGAGGCCAAGCGGATTGGGAGAAAAGCTGCATACGAACTTCCGAGAGTCCTTGAAAGATCGAGATAGCTCTCGGTCAAAGGAATCACGAAACTTTTTATATACCATATTACATTTATTATATAATAACGGAACGTTCAGCTCTACGAAAAGCGCAATCTGGCGATGAGGTTAAATCCAAATTTAGATCCGTTCGATGGTTTTCGTCTCGACGTTCAATCAGCGGAGGGGGAGAGAATACCTGAGATCCGTTCTATTCCGGTCGAATCTAATTTCTATGATACGGACGGTTGAGTGATGGTGCTCCGGAAGTTCTCTCCGCATCGGAGTGGAAGGATCGTGACGCACATCATTCCCCCGCCTCCTTCAGTCGACGCTCCCGAGGGGGCTCACTTCGGTACCGTAAGCAACCACAGAGCTGCGATGCAAGCCAATCTTCCCCTGAACTCTTCCAACCGGCTGTCCGGTCTCCTGAGAGGAGACGCTCTCCATTCCGTGACCCGAGCGGCTTGAAGTCGGATCAGGTCCTAGCGAATGAGGTAGGCGCTCAGGGCGTCAGGGGGGACGGCGCGACGCATTACGTAAGACCGTTCTTCTTGAAGTCTTGCGGAAGCGTCGGCATGAAGTTGACTTCTTCCTCAGGACTTTTCCAAGACTTTTCCGCACTCGATAGCTGGATGCGAGCACTGTGGCTAGGTAGTCGAGTCGCGTATCTTCTGACGTAGAATTTCAAAATACATTTTTTCTGATAACCCTTTCCCCCCTTCCCCGATATGCACGATCGTTTTCATACCGAGGAGGCGCAACTCGCATTCCCGAAGAGTATGCGTGTACATAACATGGCCTGTTTACTCTCCAAACCTGCCTCGGAATGCGGGTTCGTCTCTCGGGAATCCTGTTTCGTCAACCTCGTCTCGAAGAAGTCTCAATGAAGTCAATCCTGCCACTCACTGCGAGCGAAAAGCGCTTTCTCCGGTGGCAGAGGACTTCGATCAGCCTCACGGCAGATCCCTTTTTCCGGCCCCTGCTCCGTACGGAGCTCCACGTTCAATGTATAGTGGGTGTCATTGCTATTGCGCTCAATCATCTATTTCTGCGCAATCCCTCCGCGGTGATTCGAGGAGTTGACATAAGCAGAGCAGCTGTATTGGTGCGCTTTGTTCACGAAGAGGACATGACACACACAAAGCCGCAAAGATGCGAGCTGGCCGGGTGTTGAGTTTCCGGATTTGACATTTGTTCCTATCGCCGGGCGGGAAATGGCTCCACAGAGATGCACCGGAACGTCTTCGTGGGCGTATGTACCTCAATCGTACCTCGTACTTCAGCGTATCTCAATATGACCCCATTCGGAACGAGTTTGCAGGACGGCTATCGGTCTCATCGACCGAAAGTGTCTGGAGCGGGTCACGTGGCAGGATTCCTTCTTGAGAACCGAGCTCCTGATCCATACGCACATGTATGAGAGTCTCACGTCAGATCTGAGCTCTCGCCGGCCGAAATTGAGTTCGACCCTGCCTGAGTGACTTGATCAAACGAATCCTTTGATTCCGCTGCTAACTGAATCGAAGATCCCGAAACGAGATCTCTTAACTAAAACCTTTTACAACTCGCAGCGCTCATCAGACCGATCGTGAATAACTTACAGAGTATGATGTCAGCAAATCATCACGCATCGCAATCTGCTCCGTGCCGGCCCGCGGCGCCGAAGAACGCGAAGATCATCCGCCCTCATGTCGGACGTGGCTATTTCCATTTCTAGGAGAAGCGGAGTGCGAATCGCGTTTCGCTCTTAAATCGCAAACCCGAGCTCCACGAAATCATCGAGCCGAACCTCATCAGGGATCATCCCCCTAGCTCCCGAAGATTCGCCGACCCCACGAATGGTCGGTTTCGACTTCGGATATCCCGCTTTGGGCCCCGCTCCAAATCACCGGAAAGCATGAACGCGTCCCAAGTCGGAGATAAAACGGCCAAACTTTTCCAACGATCGGCTTGTTCGATCGGTTCCATCTTTCGCGCCGTTCATGGGAATCTCGCGAGGCCAATCGACAACGACAGGAACGATGGCTCGGGCCTCGCTTTTTCGCTGACTCTAGACACCTGCATGATTCGGAGCGTGAAGCAGCGATGCAAGAGAAGACGAGTCGAATAAAAGCAGGAGCAATGAGAGCGATAAGAGGTGACAGGCCTGTGGGGACAGCAGATGCTGCCACAAAGCATGGCCGACCGACGCGACCTGAGTATTGATGCGCTTCGTTCGATCATTCTGTCCGCAGCGAGAGAAATTCTTCTCCGGGGCGAGGTTGCTCGTGACGACGAACTTCGTTCCTTTTTACTTCGTTGCACAGTCCGCTCGCTGACGACGATTGTCGCAGTCCAATTATTCCCCGAGCAACTCGAGTTGTTGTTCTCGACACGCGCGAGTACGAACCACCGTCTGTTACTCAAGTCCGCGGACGGCACTCATTCGAGCGGGGCGGCAAGCCAAACTTCTCTACCGTTGTAAGGGTTCACGATTGAAAGGGAAAACGGCCCCGCGATCGAGACAATATAGCAGGTTAGCCCGACACACGAGATTAAGTTGTCCGTCTTGGGCTCGCGAGGGGCACGCTAGCTCGCTCGCAATTGCGGACACGCACCTGCGACGCGGAGGAAATTGTGCAAGTCAGCACCTGCTCGAAGTTCGATAGCTTCCATAACACCGAAAAGTAATTGTGTGTCGTTCACGGCGATCTGCAGGCGTTGCCTCCGCTAATCCCGTTATGGGTGCTGGCATATTGAGAAACTTGAACAAGTTCCGTCGCCTACCGAGCGGAGTGATTATCACGCCGGGGACCTGCTCGCCTGGGGACAGGTCGACCGAGCTCGGCGTTCGCGTTGCCAATTGCGAAATCTCGATGCTCGAATTTCAGCGACTGTGTTGACACTTCGACGATGTCGTCGTACCGGGCGACGTCTCCGAAACCGTGTTTACACAGCATACGGCGATAATGAGATAATTCTCGCTCATTCGACGACTTCAGGCCGCGATTTACGTCGACTTCTGCTCCATTCTCGCTACTCCTTCCTTCCCTCCCCCGCTCGCTATCACACGCTCGATAGACGGCAGTACGGTGAAATTCATCGACAAGATGACGACTGCGCTCTCGAAGCCGCATCCGTGAATTAAGGCGAAACTATCGGAAAACAAAAAGCTCTCTCAGCGAACGGAAAGCTGCACTAGAGTGCCGACGACGGAGAGCTGGACTCCTGAGGGCTCTTTCCGGAGCGCGAACGAGTCGTGGCTCCAGCCGGAACGGTGGGAGGGCTCGAGACTGCCGATTACTAAATGGTGATCAGAAGTTGCCGAAGTTGTTGCTCCGCTGGGAACGACGACATTTACATTTGTTTAGATTGGCGAGTGGGAGAGCGAAGGAGAAACGCGCATGGAACTACTTGAAGGGGCTCAAGGGACCGCGCAACTCCTTGTTTGTGGGAACGGACCGTATCTCGTTGTTGTCTGTAATTCCCGGAGTCCACGGCATCCTTTGCGCGCTGGGGAGAGATTAGGAGAGTGCCCCGGGAATAGATGAGCCACCAACGAGGAAAACACGATCTGCCACATGTAGATGTGGTTCGAGCTTGGCATTGTGTCCTAGTGTTCACTTACCATAACGCGGGATACTCTTTGTTACGATCCTGTGGTGCCATTCGGGGGTAGACGGGCTGGCGGGGGCCTCAAAGCTCTCCGGGCGTTAGAGAATAGCGAGAGTTTCCATAGTCTTTGTGTATATTTCGAGCACGTCGGGAAGTTCCGGCCTTGCAGCCGCCAGAGTTTGGCCGAATTCATCACAGTTCCACAGACACGGTCTCATTCGGGGTCTGGCACGCTCGTTCACTGAGCTAATCTGCAAGACGCTCCGCGAAATTTCCTCTGGCCGAATCTCTCCTTCGGCACCTGCTGAATCCTTATTCAGAACTTCCACTTTCGTATTCCGCATTTCGCGTCGGCTGTCGCAACCTCTGTCTGGACCGAGGCTGGGAGGAAATTTATTCGTTATGTGAATGAAGCTCCAGAGATTGGCCCTCTCATTGATCGACTTCCATCCGACCGTATCCTTCGGATCCGTGTTCGAATCGTCCGAGTGATTCCTGATTCGATAATGAGGTTGGCTACCTCCAAGTCATGAGTCGACTCCCGCGGACCGGTATGTCCGAACGGTCTGGCGGTCGTGGTCGGATCCAAGAGGAGAACGTGCCGGAGAGGAATCGGGGTCCGCGCACCTGCTTATTCTTCCTCGGACCGACCCGGGCTAGACCTCCGGTCCACGGGGAAGTGGACGTGGCTACCGATCTCTCGACGACCTCCCGGTTGAGATTTCATTTTTAGAGAACTCAAAGTTGCGTGACGAATCATTTTCCTTCTCATCTGCCACGTAGTTCGGTTTCCCTGACAATCGATCGCGGAAACGTCGAAACCCGATCTGCAGAACTCGAGTCACGTTACCAAAGCCACGCCTCGCGTTTCTGAGAGAGTGGACCGTCGACTCCTCTGACATAAATAGATTAATAGCTGGACGCGTCGCTGAGTCCGGGAGCTTATCCGGTGAGAGAATTACGGCATGCAATACAGTCAAGTCTTCCTAAGTTATAATTCTCGGGAGACCGATTTCGGAGAAAGTTATAAGTTATAAGTTAGCGAAGGCTCATGTTTTTTCCTGTTCTTCCCCTTCCAGCGATATTTTATTAATATTTCTATGGTGAAAGTCTATGTTATAAGTTATCGGAGCGCTGCTGGAAATTGGTTCAAATTATAACTTAGCGAGGGTTTTTAATTTAGGGCGGTTTCAATTCAGGAAGACTTGACTGTACGTGTTTTCCAAGGATTTCGTCACGGTCCCGGCTGGGAATCGTTCGGAGAAGCTTGAAGGACTTTCCAGGACCTGCCTCCGGGGAGCCGATGACTCCTTCATGTGATTCCAAGGTGATCACGTGTAATAGGAATGAGAGCGTGTCCAGCGGGAGGCACGGCGGAGCTCTCACCGCGGATATTGACGGACGGTCCGCTCATATATTGGGAAAGTGAATGATAGGTACCTGTGTATTTTTCATTAGACCATCGCGCCCGCGACCTCGGCAGAGCGAGTTCCAATGAACGCTCGGCAGTCTCACGTCGGCATTGGTTCCGGAGATCGAATGTTGAGTACGCCGAGGAGCATCGCTCCACGTGAAATAATTGGGCAAGCTACGCAGTATCTTTTTGGGGTCGAGCGGCTCGAGCACACATGAGGGAGAATTTCTCCGCTGGTACGACGCAAGCCGTCCGGCCCAAGGAACCACCGAGAAACATTCCTCTCGCGAAATGAATCTCTTGGGTCCCGAACCCCGGGAATATTTCCGGTCGGCTTCGGCATCTCGGTCTTGCGGGAAAACCTCTTTGTGTATCTCCATGGAACGTGCGCATGGTGGAGAGAACGTACGCAAAACGTGTCGTAAGCGAATTCCTCGGGTTGTGGTAACAAGCTTTTATCTGAATGACGCCGCGTGTCTTCAGGCGCCTGACGACGTCCTTGGCAGGAGCCGCGGTCGAATGATTCCGCGATCAGAACAATGAAGATTCAGTACCGAACAGCCGACCGACGACCTAACAAGCGCAGCAGCAGCCGGCCTAGTTGGCAATTGATAGCGATACACGTATTTTCC
This sequence comes from Galendromus occidentalis, assembly GCF_000255335.2. Classification (NCBI taxonomy): domain Eukaryota; kingdom Metazoa; phylum Arthropoda; class Arachnida; order Mesostigmata; family Phytoseiidae; genus Galendromus; species Galendromus occidentalis. The sequence goes on from NW_003804514.1 coordinate 156,050, forward strand.
AATGGGGCTCCCTCCACAATCACAGCGGATTCGGTGTCCGGATCGTGGAGCGGTTGGTGGGATCACAGATGTGGGAGAGCTTCCCCGTGTTCGTTACCGGTTGCTCAGAGCTCCTTCTGTGCGGTCTGCCCCGTCTGTTCGCACGCGTCGTCCTCATCGACGTTCCGCGCTGGCGACGTGCCGCAACAACCGAGTATTCATAGCGGGGCGAGTTTTTCTGTCACATACTTTTGTCATTATCGGGACGTCCGCCACAATATGAGAGAACGTCTTCGGGGACGTTGACGGGAACGAAGCTGATCCCTGGGAGCAGTCACCGGGCTCCTGGTTCCCCTTCGTGGTCGATCTCAAGGAATTCCTCCGCGACTCCGATCGGGCACAGTCATTGAATTCGAACACGACGAGAACTCAGGCTCTTTTCCCGCATTGAGTGTTCGCATTTGCATCGTTCGCATATTCACCAAATCGAGTGCTACGCACCGTCTAGTCTACGTCAGCTCTCGTAATCGACACGGAGCAAAACGGAGCCGCTAACCGTTTTACCCTTGCGTGCGTGTCGATGAGATTCGAAGTGATCATTCAGTCGGCCCACACATTCTCAGGGCTATCGAAGCATGATCTAATCGTTCTCCCAGGAATCTTCTCTGCACATGCGATGCAGGAGATTCCTAGGAGAAAAAGAGTCTGCGGAGAACAGCTCCCGGTGTTCTAGCGGCACGGGCGATTCATCCGATTCCTGATGTCCGATTCCTCCCAGACCCCCACTCGATCAGACAACCGCTTCGCTCGCCTATTTTGCCGAAACCACGGAAAGGGAAACAACAGCCGCCGCGCATCAGAGCAGCCGCGGAATGCGCGAAAGCATCGGGGATAATATCATGGCTTCGCCCGTCAAGCTCCACTTCGTAAGTATTGTAATTACAGTGAGAGTCCGAATACGGGAGCAACTCACCGTTGGCGAGATGACAGGTGATTTCCCGCCACCGCCCCCTCGCTCGACTCCCACACTCAAAAGCAGAGCGTCGTCTCCGGCCTTATAAATTACAGCACGCCGGACCGCGCGCGAAAGAGCGTCGAGAGAACGGTCGCCGCCCTGCATTCTGACCGGACGGATGCAGATTCTTTCCCGTTCGCGCCCTCACGAACGTAGAGATAGTAGTCGTCGGGCAAGCAGCCTCTGACCCGTCGGCCCGGCAAGACGGAGAGGCTTGAACCCGCGCCTCGCTCCGAGTCAACCCGCTGATATATAGTTTGTCTAAGAAAAACTTTGTCCAGCCTTCTTCCCGAAACGGTGCCTGAGAAAGCGAGCCGGTTGAGGAGCAGTTGCCGGGAAAGATTCCTCTCTCTCGTGACGGCTCAATTCAATTAGATATCGCGCCGTGCTCATCGTCTGCTCGGGGGAGAAAAACTGTCTGAAAAAAGTCTGGTGTGAGTGACAAGCTTATATTAGTATACTCAGCGCTCGACTGACACTGGCACTTGCTCCGTAGCGGTCGCTCTCATCCATTCCGACTGTTGGGTAGGTCGTCCTCGGCCATAGAGATCTCTTGTCCTTGAGGTCTTCCCCACATTTGTCGATGCCGTCGGAAGGAGCAACTTTTCTCCTTGTTTACCCTTTCGAGAAGGCGGACGGAATATTTTGACTTGCCGACCTTTATCAGGCTTAAAGGCTGGAAGAGCTCCAGATCAGGCGTGCATTGGCTATGAATATGAATAAATAAATTATGAATGAATAAATAAATGAATTATGAATGAGGAAATGGAGGCACGGGGTCGGGGGGGGGGGTGAATCGGCCTCGATGAGGTCTATTCTGTAATACCCATTAGATACATACTCCCAGCGGATCTTGCTTCGGAATTCACGATAAACTCTTGTGCTTGTTTAGGTTTTCTGTTCGCGCCCCGCGGTATCTAGTCCTGAGTGTTTCTCCAATGCCGGCATCGGGATTCAGTCAGGAGGAGCTACTCATGCTTTTCGGATCGGCATGCGCGCGTTCCAATAGAGTACTATCAGTTGAACATCGTCATCGTATGCTTTATTATGATGTCACTTACAATCTTCCTTATCGCATATCAATTCGCATTATCTCCATATCCTGTCAACGAGCGCTAAATCGTAACCTCCTATTCGATCCCCTCACAGAGTCACCCGAGAATTCAGATCGAGTCGTGACCCCTCTCGACTTCGATCTGGCAACGCTCTTGTCTATAATATCCGATATCTCTACAATGGAACCGCTCTCCTCGCACGATCGAATCAGCATCATACATGTACATGTCCACATTCACTCCAGGTTGTTGTCGGGACCTCGCCACCGGTGGCTCGACACGTGAGCGAGACCTTGGACTTCACCGGAACTCTAAATACTAAAGAGGTACGCGCCGTTTCTTTTATTTTGTTTGGCACTTACTCAACAATTATTATCGAACGATATACCAATGACGAATATCGATCACTGATGAAATGCAACGAGCTCGTTCGGTAAATTGAAACAATGCGTCACCGATGCGGGACCTCGCGAACACGGGAGAACACTGAAGCACTTCTCCGACCGGAACTGCTCACCCTTGTGCGTAAAGATATGTTGTTAGCTGACTGACAGACAAACTGACTGACTGAGTTACAAACTAGAACGGCGCTCAGGACACCGCAGCAACGTTTTTGTTCGGTCCGCATCGCACGAAGCCTGTCCTCCGGAGCTTGTGTATTCAGGTTGTGCTTCGTACAGGTTGCGTCACAGTATGATGGATTTTTCATTTTTGCCAGTTTCACCATTGTCGGGACGACCATCTGCTGCTCACTTTCGAGGCTGACACAAACTTCTACGCCCCGAGACTCCTGCGGCTTTTGACTTCAACTTTCTCTTGTAACGATCACGTTTAGAAACTGCTCTCCCTTCTCAGCGGACCACGGGCCCAGCCAACCCAGCGATGGTGGCTCCTGCTTCCAGGCAGCCCGTACAGAGAGGAACCTTAGAAGAATATCCTTGTTCGGACTTCGTTGAGGCTTATCTCGGACTGTCCAACGGAACTCGGGGAGAAGAGCAGACACTTCCCTCTGGAGGCGACTGTAGTTTGTATTCAAACGGTTCCGATCACAATGCTCTATCTTTCATCGAGACTTCGTACCGAGCTATGCTCGTCCCCCTCCCCCCACACCCCCTGATGGAGACTGGTCCTCACAATGAAGTTCTTGTCCATGTCTCCAATGGGGAGCAGTCTGTGAAGTTCGGCGTTAAATTCGTCCTCCCTCGAAATCGTTCGATCCGGAGATGGAGAGAGCTTCGGAGCTATTATGCAGCCCGGAAGGTTGACGAGGGCTACTTCGTTCTACAATGATCATCAGATTTCCATTAGTCGAATCGATTCTTTCTCTTTCTCAGAAATAGTTGTGTTTGTTTGTATTTTCGCAGGGATTTTTTTTTCAGATTTTCCGTAGTTCCCGGCCGCGACCACGCAGTGAGCTGAACCAGAAGTACTAAAACTTTAGTAGCAAGGCAAGTGCAGAACTCCCGAGTGATTGAGCTGCGGGGCCCTCGACGATGACAACTTTGGCAACTTGATCCGCCAGCGGCCTCGTAGACTCGGGCTCATGAAGACGCGGAGCTGTCACTATCGTTGCTCTAGTGCTATTTAACAACGCGGTCTGATGTACCAGTCAAAAGTCGCTTGAAAGCTTTTCGGAATTCCGTGTTGAAAATCGTGTAGATGATTGGGTTGATGCACGAGTTGATGTAGCCAAGCCATGTAGTGAGCATGAACACGGTGACTCCGGGCTGGCACTCCTTGCAGCCGAGCTTGATGCAAATCGCGTCGATGACATTACAGGTGAAAAATGGGACCCAGCAGAATAAAAATACGCCTGGAAACGAAGCGGAGGGTGAGCTTTGGCGATAGCCATTCCCCATTCCTACAATCATTCGTGGTCCTGCTCATCAATGGTGAAATTCGCTTTCCTAGAACCATCGCTAGGCTCCGGGATCGGTAGGGAACGGAACGACGCGATGAAGGAATCGATTAGTCGATGTGCGCGATGACAATGCCGGCATCGATTTGTGAGTTCTGAATTGTGACGAACGAATACGGACGAGTGCTTCGTCTCAAGGCGACAGACAGGGCGGCGCATTTCTTCTCTCACAAGAGATCGACCGATGCTTGCCCCACACCCTGAAAGTTCGTCAGTGTTCTCGAAATGCATACCGCCCGAGCTCCCTCGTCATCGGAATACGTTCAGTTCATCCGGGCGAGGTCGGGGGTGAACTCACGAGAAAAGCGTTCTCTTACCCGACAAAAGTATGAGCTCATATATCAGTGGGGCGTCCAGCGGAAGAGTCGCCCCAACGACTGCCCTACTTATGGCCCATGACTGAATGCGCTGAATGCTCTTCTGGCGAGCCGCGTTCGAGCTTGCTCTCGGTCCTCCAAATGTAAATTGCACGATACAGTAAGGGCTGCGGAAGCAACAGCTACAACGCTCTTTTTGTCGTGCACAGCATACATGGAGTGATAAGGAGGTCTCTCCGTCGCAAACGATGCGCGAATGCACTTTTACGAATGTACATAATACCCACGTGTCGACACACGCATTCACCCGAAATGAAGCCGAATGCACAAGCAAAAGCCCAGAACGCCGTCGTGTCCCGCCGAGATTCTGCAGACATCGCTTCCGTCAGTAACAGCGTCGGATCGTTTTGCTCGAGAAAAATGTGGAGCATCTCCTCCCCCCTTCCCCCGAGGCCACTAGCTGATCCTTGTATGGACACCACCATTGGGATGTTCCGCGGTCGGACGACGAGAGATTATTATTTCTCATGCCATTGACCTCTTTCAGCTCATTAGTGTCCCGCGGCTCAGATTAATTATGAAGCTCTATAGACTTCCGGTGCTTGATTGAATTATTTTTCGACGTGACATCTATGAGACGGTCACTTCTGAGACCGGATCACCATAAATGAGACCTTGTTCTTGTGGCTGTCCCGCAAAACCCGACTAAGGAGGGGCAGCGTCCGCGACCCCGGGGTCATGATGAAAACAAGCGAGTCAGATCTACCTAATTAAATTCCTGTTGATACTCACCCAGCACGATCGCGAGAGTTTTTGTGGCCTTGCGCTCTCTTTTCGCGGAGACCTTCTCTCGTTTCCGACGACTGGACTTCTGTTTGTATCGAACTATGTTGAAACGCTGTTTCTTGACCAGTACAGCGCCAGAAGAGTCCTGCAACGATGGATTAAGATTTTGAGCTCGCTCGTTCAAGCGCGGGAACCGCTCGGATCGACTCTCCCAGCGCGGATACTGTCGCTCGAGACTTCGCGTCGTCGAGGGATCGTGGGAAGAACATCGATGGAAAGCTTCCGGAGCGGGAATGATTACGGGATAATTAGAAAAAACTCCGCCAGCGAGGTTTTATGACGAGCTGCTGGGGGCCTTTACATCCCCTGCAGGTGGGAGGGTCCACCGGGACTTTTCGAGACCACGAGGAAACCACTGTGCATGACAGAAGGGAATTAATCGTTCCCAAGCAACGCAGGAACGCTAAAGCTCCCCGGCGGTTCTCGGAGCCCGAGCTTCCTTGTGGTTTCGGAACACCGGAAGCGTGCCACATGCACGATCGAGCAGGCCAATAAGTTGGTTTCGGACTCCGAACGGAACTCCGATTGGAGGCAGCCTTCTCGGTGTCCGAGCTCTTAGCCTCGCGGCTGCCCGGCATGACACGGCTTCCAGTACGACTGCGAGCTTGCAATACCACGAACGACACTTGTCCACAATTCGCCGTCGACTCGCGTGCCTTTCGCCGTTCACTCTTCCGTGCACGCAGCGTCCGGGAAGGGCAAATACACGTAGGATACGGGGCGCTCGTGAGCACCGGAAACGGATTTCGTGGAATTAAAAATCCAGATGATTTTTTTCCGCTTTTGAACGACCGACGTGCGCGCTACGGACCTCGGTCGGAACACTGCATAATGGCTTTCCGAGACTCATCAGTGTCACGCCTTAACAATGACGTCGACGGGATCCCGTAGGAGACTTCTGATGGGGTGAAATTCAGAATGTTCAACATGCATGCTGGCTGGCCAGTCGAGAAGCCGGCGAAAACTCCCTCGAATGGCGGGACCGTGGCTGGCGAGCCATCAGCAAAAGACATCACTAAATTATAACGCTTGGGCCAATTTCCCTTTGTGTGCTTGTCAAAAGTCGTTTCTTTCTTCTCGTTGAAGTTTCCCGCCGTCGTAGTCGTTGAAGATCATCCCAATCCCGCGCGGTCCTCGTAAAGCACCACCGCACCATGCGGGTCTTTTTTTGTTCCGCGAAAGAGGCGCGCCGCCTCCCGAATCTTGTTGCTTTCGAGTCCAAGCCGGCTCGGGTAGGCGTTCCGCGACCGAAAAGCGTATCCCGCGTCCCCTTTGTTCAGCGAAGCACGGTCAGACTCGTCTGTGATTCAGCGGGAGGCCTCGTTTCAGGCTCATCGGGCTCGACAGCAATGAGCTCCGCCGGCAATAGAATGGCCATAGAAATAACGATGAATCCGATTGATCGCAATGTGCGCTGATTAATTGGCTGTGGGGGTTCTTCCACGTTACGGGATTCTCCTCTCCCTTCTCGTTTTTTTTCCCGCCGAGCTTTCGTCCTGTGTCTCTTTCCCGCAACGAATGTTCTATGCGATGTCGCAAAGCCTATCGTTCAAGCGAGACCAACCTTGTTGCTCTTAATCAGGTTGAGCGCGTTGGACTGGGCGTTATTGGCCTTAGCCGTCGAGATCTGGCTACCGTCGGGCGAACCGGCAAGGTTCGCGCTGACGGGACCGTTGCCATCTACTGTCTCAGCCTCGGGAGCTCCCTCCTGCAAGCAAAATTTTCTCGGTTGGTGCGGCTCGTCCAAACAGACATAGTTCTCGACTCCCGCGGATGATTCTCAGTTTGTTGCCGAGGAAATCCACTGCGTCCGCCCGACGAGGGATCCCGCCACGAACGAACTCGGTCCCTTTCGTGTTTTCCTCCCGAGCCCTCCGTGCTCATCAGCTCTACGCTCTGCGAGAACATGCTTTTCTGCTGCTAGCCCGCAAGAGCTCCATATCCTATTTGCAGTTGACCTGAAAGTAGCCTGCAGCTGACTTGTAAACGGCTGAAAGTGGACGGAACGCACACACAGCGGGAATCAGCCTCCTACAGCTGTTCCTCGGGCCGTGGGCTCCTATCTCCGTTCCCAAGCCTCTCGGCCGGATCGACTCCGCTCTGCAGATAGGTCCGACGATGAGACTTACGGACGGTTAGGTGATTTTCGCCGTCGACCCGTCCAGTATCCAGCTGTATGATACGCTCAGAATACGCACGTCCCGTAGTCGAATGCATGAATTCGGGCAGAACTTCGTAAGCGGCGCTCTTCAAACGCAACCACGCAAGAACAGTACATTAGCGGCGGCTAACACATAGAACCTACGAATGCTGTTTGCATGCTGGTGCAGTTCGGCTAACGAGATTGCTGCTTGGTTCCAGATAGATAGAGAGAACAGTAGACGAATGAATCGTTGCGCCCGGGGAATGGAGCTCGGCGCAGTCTTGTGCGTGGAGGAGATTTTTCGCCGGCACAGAGAGGTTTTTCGGTGGCACTTCGTCACCGTCTTGATTCTTCGTCGGAGACAATCTCATTGTCTTCGCGTGCATCCGATGCTGCAGTCGAACGTGGCGTGCCTCCTTCCCTCAATAAGCGTTAGACTTTCCCTGCAGCAGACTGGATTTCGCTCTCCGTCGCGTGACAATTCGAGAATTGCGTATATAGCTCGAGGAGCGTTTCCTCCTTCAATCAGACTTCACGGCACGCGAAAAGAGCGCGTGCCTTATCCAGATCGAGGGTCGGAGCGGGTTCGAGGAAAACCGCTGACTGCGCAGCCCGCGTACCGCGGAAACTGTTTCTCAAGAATATCACGCGGCGTTTTGTCTGGAGAATCTATCCCCGCTGCAACAATGCCGCTCCCCGCACTCGGAAGCGATTCGATACCCGGAGTGATGATCGTTGTCGTAGGGACATTCGGTCGCAGACACGAAGCCGCACGTCGTGAGTGATACCGATGCAAATCGGGGCGAATCCCCGAGCTCTATTCGTTGTCAGAGCCCGAGGGACCGAAGAGCAGATCAACTCTCTGGGACTCAGGACCCGCACTTCTAGCCATCAGCTCCCTGGAAGCTTGTTCCGAGGTTAACGATTGACCACTGAATGGATTTGGGGATTACTTTCTCTATCAGGGTGAATTCTACGGGCTGCCGACACTGACCAAGGTAGTCGTAGTAGTGGTTTCTTCTCTCTCCGGGTGGAAGCTTCCAGCTTAGGTCTTATTCGTTCCTGTGTTTTGGTAACAGGAGAGCCCTGACAGTACTCACGTCCTCTGATCATGAGGGCGCAAGTATCGATAGTAAGCCGTAATAGATTGACCCCATGAGCCGGCAGGGAAGCGAACAGTCTTGAGAGCCGCTTCACTTCCAGGCCGCCGGAGGCGGCCTATTTACAGCGTGAGCAGACCTGTTCCCGCATGGACCGCGAGCCGTCTGAGAGACCGTCGTGCATCTCATCCATGGGCCGTGTACCTCTGCTGGATCTCGAAGGGGCTCACAGCCCGCAGGCGAAGGGGGCCCGGATGAAGAAACTTGATGATGAGCTTTTGGTTACACCCGGTGATTCGACAAGGGATGACTTCAAGCTTACTCCCCTACGTGTGGGCTCTGTTTTCCCGACACAGCTCACCGAGAATGGGAAGCTTTTCAAAAGACCGACTGCTCGTTAGGCGGAAGTCGAGTACTCCGCCGCGACGAGTGCTCTTGGCAGCGGACGAGAGTCGCATTGATGACTTAGTCCGCCACCAGCAAATCCGATAATTGATTTCAACAGCCGGAAAACAAAGCGTGTTCGTCGAACGGCTGACAGATCCATGACTTCACTCGCAGCAGTCAGAATGAGGGCCGCGAAACGGCCTTGACGCTCGGACGAGTTATTTCCCAATACGGCGCTGATCCGAGTTGTTTTCGTTGTCCCCTTCGACGACGCTGGTGTTCGTCTTCTCGATGACGTAGCCGGGATCGGTCAACGTTGTCACCGACGTTGCATGCGACGGCCGTGGTAATAACAATGGAGCTCATAAAATCAAAGCTTGCTCTCACTGTATAGCCACGACCACTCGTATATTACATTTGAGTAACTGAGCCGGCCTGTGAGAGAAAGAGGGAGCGGGCTAGAGAGCGGCTATGTATATCTTTCTTGACTATATGGTCCCACACGGAGGAGCCACGTTTTATTGCGAGTCATAGTCGGACGTTTCTGCTGCATCGGGGACGACAAGCTGAGCCCGCGATCGCTGCTGAGCTTTCCGGAAGCGTTTTCAAATGGAAAGCTGTTCCTGTGATGGTCAGCTGGTAGATCCGAGAATACGTTGAGCGCTATTTATCCAATTCAGCGTAACTCAATATTTACACCAATGATAAGAATAATAAGCTGTTCCTGACAGTTCCGGGCAAACCGTCGTCGAGGCATCGAGCCATCCACTGCCGGTGCATTCCCCCGCTGGACCTCGATCGCTTATCACCAAGGGATTTTATTCCTCTCCATTTCCTCAGGCATCCATATTCCTCAATTCCTAATGTCTTGTACGTAATAAGTAGTTTATGTCGATTATTGGTGATTAGTGATTATGTACTCTTACATCTACGCGCAAGCCTGGATTTAAGACTGTCGTGATTATTTCTCTATTTCTGTCTCCGTGACCTCCACCGTATTGCGTGTTGTCTCTCCATCTGCTAATTAAGCTCCTCCGAATCGTTGCTCGCAGAACTTGTCACGTAACTTCCACTGTGCGGTGGGAAGCACGGCACAGCGAGGCTCCGAGGCTTTTCCGATCCTGACGAGCGATGCAATTTCAATGGAATCCGAGCCGGAGCGCAGCATGATGAATTCCTGATGAGGGATTTCTCCACAAATCGTTCCCGGATGAGATTCCGAAGACCGAGATCCCGTCTTCGATACCGATGAGTTCTTGTCGGAACCAATGACTTTCATTCGATAGATCGAAGAGCTCTCGGGAGTTCGCTTTTTCAGCAAGAACATCGGTGATAGAGTCACTTTTTCAAAGTATCGCCGTGCCGCGTTGCAGGAAGGGTTTTGCACGAACGCTTTCATTCGGAGGCAGCAGGATCCGGACGTTTTTTCTTTCCAGAGACACGACGACATGCGCATCTGATCGGTAGGAAGGCGAGCTCAATGCCCTGATTCCCTCCCGCTGATCGCGGTGAATGACCAGAGTTTTTTTGGGTACTTGACATCCGCTCGATGGGCAACATCCTTGAAGAACATCGCAACGAGGAACACCGCACCCCCTCCCCCACCCCGTGCAGAAAGCCCGACTTGTGAGGAGTGCTTCAATGGCGAGCGTCGCGTCGTTTGCGAAAGTTCCGTTCGAGTGGCACTGCCGAGCGGCAACGACACGAATATCTCGTCATAGATAAGGACGACCTTGGACGAATCGGGGTTAGTCGGGAAGACTTCGTTTCGGGAGGATAGGTCCCGGGCTGATCGGCAACTGCGCCTTATTGGAGAGTTCCTCTAACAGATTCTGTCTGTATGTACCAGCTCTCCCCGGATGAGCGCAAGGAAGACACTACGGCATCGATGACGTTTAAATTCCGCCCATCTGACCCGCGAAGAGAATGGAGAATTACAATATGCTCAGAGTTGTGGTCGTCGAAGAAGAGCACAATGGTGATTCTCCCAAGTTCATATTATCCCTCACCGACAATCGTCCTATCTACATCCTGATAGAGGCTGCTGAACGACGGAGTTCGGGACGATCAAGACGGAGAGTCGCGGGAGATCATCAGGACGAAAACTCGTCGCTCAGCTCATTCGTCATACGCGGATGCGGCATTGGTCGAATCGAACTCCATGGGATGTCCATTAACGGATCTAAACGGACTGGAGTCCACCAAACATGAGCTTTCATCGGAGCTCGATATTTTATCGCTTGATGAGATCTCGGTCCACCTCCGTGGACAGCGACGCCTGTGTTACTTATTTCGTCTCGTAGATATGTACATACTTATATTTACGCGATGACGGCCCGATGTCCGATGTTTGTAGAAGTTGTTGTTACTTGCTCTTTGTACCGACGTAGCGACCATCCGGCGACTTGAGATCGAACGTCACACGCCAAAAAGACAGTCTCAAGGTAATTGTGCTCTTTGTCTCCTTTTATGGCGGGTAAGCAGAAGACTGAGCGGGCCGACGAATATGCTTCGCAGGAGTCGCCGGGATATAGCGGGAGATATCCTTAGCCAAACGGGTCCTTTCGGGCATCGCACGTCCACATCGACGAATAACTCTGCCATGGATATACTACCTCAGTCTGACGAAGCGGAAGTGTCTGCGGAATTCCCTGCTCTATCTGACGGCATATCTTCCCCCCTATCAATCCTGACCTACGCGAAGGTCGCCGAGCTTCGACTGATCGGCTCATCTGGTGATGAATATTCATCCGGGGATTCGAGAATCGATAACACTGATCTCGTACGGAAGTGTCTTCGCTTATTCCCAGCCCTTGTAGACGCTCAGAGCTCCAGTCCTCCTAGCGACCTGCCCGTGAGTGTTCGCTAGGTCGAGCTCACTGAGCTGAATGGGAGTAGAATACATGATGCGAAAGAAGCAATATTCGTATCGACATGGGAGCCGATGATAAGCTCCGAGAGTTTCCGGGTTTGATCTCTTGAGGGGTCAAGTATCTCGGCTTGGCGGTGGATTGCTCGACTCGATGGCTGACGCTAGTTCCAGGCTAACAGCTCTCCTCTAAGCTTTGCTCATTGAAGATGACGGTCCCTCCGTCCCGGGGACTGATCCACAGGCTAAATTTGTTCGGGGAGGAGCTGAGTCCCTCTGCTCCTTGCTTTGGTAAGCGACGGCGGCTGCTGCTGCTGCTGCTACAGCCTTCCTCTTGTGCAGAGTCCGCAACTCTTCGAGAGCTCCCTCTGCCCGAATATGATTCAGGTCCGTCGAATGCGGCATCTGTTTCTACTAGATCCCAGAGCCATGCATTTTTCACTAGACGACTCAGCATCGTTTCTCTCAGGAAGGCCTTCGGAGCGTTATAAGTGCGTCCGAAGTTTCGCTTCAGGATCGATACGCGCTACGCAAATTATATCGCAGACGAAGCATCCATGCAACACCTCTGGAGGGAATGATTCCGGGGAGGAAACTACGCCAGGGAACACCCTCGGATATCGTACTTGCCTGAGAATCGCTTTCGGTAACGGTAGGCTCTTGGTTCTGTGGGTTCCCGACGTCATTTGAGGCATTGAGTGGTTCGGGAGTCGTGGCTGCGGCTACGCGAGCACCTTTTCCTGGGAACAAGAAGAATCGCCTTGAGTCAGATGGTCTCTCCGGAGAACTCTCAGGATAGAATATCATCCCTCCAAATAATTGTCCGGTCCGGAGCGGTGGTCGGCGGTGGCGAATCTTGGCTGATTTGGTCAGAGGAGTTCGATGATGACCCTGCACGGGGATTCATTCCGGTACGGGATGCTATAGCCGAATCTGTATCGGATTGATCTTTCTTTTCCATTATATCCGACCCACGTCCTCGTGTCTGACCCAGATGAGGTTGTAAGTCGATTCGAGGGAGAATTTCCACGGACTGCCCGGAGGTCGAGGAAGAACTGCGAGAGCTTCCCTAAACGTTCGATCCACGAAATTTCGCACTATGCGGGAATCATGCTCCCAGAGCTCAAGAATCTCCACTACGATCGAAAATCAAGAGGTCTTGTGCCAAACACGATCCCGTGCGAATTTCCGAAAGGTGAGGTTTGCGCCTCGCGAATCATGCGGTCCGGAAATTCATGTGGGGAACTCTTCCGAAGCGACCGGTTAGGCTGACTGAAACCGCACTCGACGGCTCACAGCCATCCGAGGACATGAGTGAGTAAGTTTCGCGCCAACTGAGTGTCATGATAGACCAGAGCCGACATCCACTGGAAATCGACCCCTCTCGTCGATGATGAGGCTCTGACTCTCGACTGCCTACTCAGTGGGATGTTCATGAGCGCTTCATCAGCATTATCGTCCCGGAGCAGCGCCAGGTCTGTCACAGGGCACATGACCCTGCCTGTCCGTCGTCATTCCGCTAATAGTTCAATGGCGCCATCGAAAGTCTGTCGGTGAACTTTTCGAACTTTCGACTGTCAGCAACAATTGCAAGGACGATAATTCGCAATAATTGAGAACTTAATCGTCGAGAACCCACCTTCCATCTGGATAGCGGACGGCGGATTAACGTTTTGAGCCTGCGCGGCGGCCTTCTGCTGACTTCGGCTGTGGATGACTGCAAAGAGAGGAGAATGGAGAACGTCAGGTTGGGAATTCAATTCCGCGCAGCCGAATATTTCGCCCTCCGACTTCCCGAATATGCGCGGTCAGATTATTAATTCATCGACTGATCCATCATTCACTGAAATGTTCACAAAGATCGTGGTTATATTTTTGCAGGATCTCCTCGCAAGTCCCCTCTCCCTTTCGTCGTCCATCTGTTCTCGGCTCATCCACTGATGTGAGAGTTCCAGGACCACGAGAAGGCGGTCGAGTAGGCTGGCGGACAAGTTCCGAGCCGAGAATCCACTTCCTTGAGAACTCGATGACGTGAAGGGAGAACATCTCCAGAGCCCGCGCCCGCACGGCTGAGCTCTGATGATCGATCGAGAAGCGAGCGATCGGCAAGCGATGCACCACGGAGCCTTTCACCAGGTATGTCATTTGCATATTTCCATGCGTGAAATATTCACTGGCTCATATGCCGCTCATGGGTGTTAATTATCCATCAGCTGGAAAAAGTTGTGATCACTTACCCTTGAATATGCGATAATACAGCAATATCATCACTAAGCACGGAATGTAGAACGATGTCAACGAGCTGTACAAAATGAAGTCAGAATTGTAGAATACGCACAAGTGGGGAACACGCTCCGATGAGGTGTTCAACCCGAGGATGATGGGGGTGCCTGCAAAGGAACGATCATCATCGGAGACTCTTCTCGGTTCCTGATTTTCGCAGGGAATTCCAATTCGTCGCGATTTCCGTGAGCTTCACTGCAGCAGAGCCCTGTGGTAGGTCGCATGTCTCCTTCAGTATTAATAGCTGTTCCGGAGCGGCCAACGAAAGCGGCGCGGCGGCGTAGCGAGCGTAGACAACAAGACCACAAGAGAAAAAAGAAAAACAGGGCGAGCGGTGAACACTCGAGACGAGCTAATCTCCATGAATATTCAAATAAACACGACCAAGACGACCTCGAAGGGCAGTATAACCCGCGCAGTTCCTTCCACGAGGCTCGCACGCACTGCCGTCCGACCGACCGACCGACCGACCGACGCGACGTCGCGGGCGCCGTGTAGAACAGGCTACTCTCTGAGCACTTTACAAGGGAGTAGACGGCAGCGGAAGTGGAGCAGCGGGAAGGAAGAGTGACACGATCCTGACATCGCGGTAATGGAGATGGGGAACTTCGCCGGATATCGTGCGAAAAAGGAGCGAACTGGAAACAATTGACAGCAGAAATCGAGGACGACTTGATACGTCACTTACTCGTTGTGACAGCGTCCGGGAGAGCCGGAGAAAAAATTGAATTCAGCCATACCGACTGCTTGCGAAATCAGTAGGGATCTCTAGTCAGGAGCACTGGACTTCTGAGAGCTACCCCGCACGAGCGAGACCTTTGTGAAACGAGCCGGAGATAAGGTGCGCTGAGCGACGTCAAATCGAAAAAATCTCGTTTGACTTCTTTCTCTCTTCCCGCTCGCCCGAATACCGTATCCATCTCATTAAGTAACCGGCTAGCAACTTGTTGGAAATTCGGAGGAAGTTTCGGGCACGACTCTGCGCGGGTTTGCCGCAACTTAGGGAAGTCTTCCACGCCACACAAGGCCTCGATTTTTCATCGTTCGCGACTCGGCGGGAGCCTAAGCGAAGTTGTCTCTGTCGGAAAGAGAGTCGTTTCGCGAACTCCGATGTTCGAGTAATTGTCCTTCGTCTCCAGGGACTTACGTGGGACGGAATCGCGAGTTTAGTTTGAACTCGAAGTTTTCCCAGCGAATGGAGATCACCGCCAGGAACACCCGAGACCTTGTAAATTCCTTCACCAGGTACAAGCTTCACCAGACATCGAGTACGCGATTCTTTTTCCTTTTTCTCGAGATGAGTCGAGACATATATGTACATACATATATCGTCACTCGATCGTTGCGGTATCGATCAATCGATCGATCGATCGACTCCGCCTCGGCGTCGCAAGTCTTGCCGGCTGCGGCTTGTGATTCTCATGAGTTCCTACGAGGAGCTTTCATGTGCTTGATGAAATTGATTGCTGGAACCATCCAGTAGGGACCCCAAAGAGGAAAGAGTCAGTAAACATTTACTCACCAATCGCCATCGAAATGACCCAGACAGCGGCGATTGTAATTGCGACACGGAATGAGTTCTTATGCTTAGAATACTTGATCGGTTGAGTAACGGCGATGAACCTGTAATTTGACGGAGCGTTCGCATGATAGCCTCTGTACGGGACTGTCTACGCTCATCTAGCTCACAGACACTCATCTGCATATACGCGTATAAGTGGCTGCAGCCGGACATACGTTAGATGTAACACACATACACGCACACCGCAGGCCCCGCTATGTCGACGTGAATAGTTCAAAAGACTGAATACTAAAGCGATGCACTTTCGAATTCACCACGCGGCGGACAACAGTCGGATTGTTGTCAGAGGAGTTCCCCGGAATCGGGAGGGATCTCCTCCTCCGCCTCCTGACGGCATCAGTTCGGTAGTTCTGTGATCCCTTTCTGCCGGCAGTCGGCCACGACAGATAACCCGAGTACGGAAGGCAATCGCATTAATGAATAATGGATGGAGCGATGGCCACACTTGCTTAGCGGCAGTGGCTATATAGGTAGCTCATTTCTTGTGGCGACTGCAGCCTCGGGGCGAACTCTGGGCCTTTGGGCTTGATTCGATCCGAGCTGGCTTTGAGAGTCGCAATTGTCTGCACCCTCTGAGCAGACATTCGGTGAGGCGAGCTCACTCACAAAAAAACACATCCACACACGAGCTCGACGTCACGGCGCAGATTACCTACAGCGAGGCTCACAGCCAGACCGATGGATCGAGTCGCGAATTGCGAGGCTTACCTGTCTATGGAAATGGCAACGAGGTTGAAAATTGAAGCCGTCGAGCAAGTAACGTCAATGGCAATGTAGAGGTCGCACAACGTTTCACTCAGTTCCCAGCGAACATTCACCTGAAGTCGGATGGAGATCAGTTACTAAAATAGGTCGCTGATTCCTGGAAAAATTCTGAGGGCGAATCCATGCAGCAGGAAACGACCATCATGAGTTTCCCCAATAACCCTCTGATATTGGTCCGCAGTATCGTAGTCGGTACAAGTTCGAATATCTTTCAATGATCATGGAGGAATCGATTTGATATCATTAAAATATTTCGATTCGATACGAAATTTATTTTTGCGCCCTAGGCGTACACATCGTGCGGCGACGATGATCAGTTCCTGAATTGGAGGGGAGGAGATCCATACTCAGGACGTATGGCCGTGATATTCGGGGCCAGTGGAGAAACGTGATTGAAACGATTCGCGGCAGAACACATCAGTCTTCATTCAGCCTCCGCTTCAACAGTCGTCCGCGCTTCTCTCAGCTAATGGATCTTTGTGCTACAGCAGAGGAGGGCGTTTTCAATGCCATGGAAGTGTTGACCTTCGTGTCGAGAACTCTTCCGCAAAATAAGTCTTTTCCATGTTGCTGCAGTACTTGCCGAAGGAATTATACGTTATCGAATCTGAGTTCTGCTCCGACGGACCTCATGAACACCTTAGTGGCTCAGTCAGCTCATCGAGGAATAGCGGGGATCAGCTCTCGATGGTGCTCTGTGCTCTGCGGAGCCGTTCTCCTTCACGTGGAATCCTACCCTATCCTGTGGCGAATTATTCCTTCCACCTTATTTCAGCGGTCGGAAATTCCTGAACAGTAAACCCGCTGAAAATCCTTCATTTCTCTATCATGCGACCGCGTCAAGGACGATGATTGATTCGTGTACCGAGAATGGACTTTGAGGGAGAACAACAATCGTATCTGTCTTCGCTCAGTCTATCTGCAAGCCGAGAACAAGAGGACGCTGTTTTCATTAGTGTGCTCTCGCTTTGCGGCAGGCTAATAATTTCCTCTTCTGAGATTATTGTCATCTCCTGAAACGAAGGAGGGGCTCGTACGCGCTGCGATCCCGCGGACGCGCTGACGTTCGCTCGTCTGTCTGGATAGAAGCTAATCGATCCCTGATGAATCTTTTCTCTAATAGGCTTTTAACGATATCGATAACGCACGGATGAACTCAGTAATAGAATATGAGAGTTTTTCGAACGGCGACGAAAATCCGGTCCCCGCAGCAAGAGTAGACGACAGTTGGAGCGGGATCACGCCCGGGACTCAAGACGCTCTACAGCACAGTCTACAGTGACACTGTTCGCCGGAAACGCTATCTTGTTCCACGAAAAGATTTTAACGACTTGCCCCGAGTCCCACTCAGTAAAATGAATAGCTACACTCGAAAGAGATCCCTGAGCTTTCCTCTTCGTCAGGTATCTTGTCCGATCCTCTCGGAAAGAGGGTGTCCCATGCCCAAATGCTTCCTTATGTCCGATTCTTGAGTTATTTACCAGAAAACTTACCAACACGTAGACAGCAAACGGCATAACCACGGCCGCCACCAGCAAATCAGCGAAGGCCAGCGAGACGATGAAATAGTTTGTGGCACTTTTGAGGGTTTTTTCTTTGTAGACGGCTAGGATGATGAGAATGTTTCCGAAAACAGCCAGAACTGCAAAAATAGACGACGCACGGATTAGCGATTGCGTGCTGTGCAGCGACCTCGGTTTGCTGACTAATTTATCATTCTGGGTCCTAGCCGCTTTTATATGGATGTCGTTCACAAGGGGTATTCTCGGATCGCCAGTTCGAACGATTCCGCCCACGAAGGAACGTTCGCTCCGCGGATACAGTCCAGGACAGACCGGTCTTGCCGGTCGGCCATCCTATGAGCTCTGGCCGTCTCGCAAACTCGGAGACCTCGACCGAAAATAATTGTAATTCATCAGGGGCTTTTCAATTGCGGTGAGCACCGATACTCTTCCGTCTAAATAGCTCCTCCCCCAATGTCATTCTCAGAGCTCTCAGGACTCTATGTCGATCCACTCCGATGGCTGGGAGCAATTTCCGTCAAGTAACTCTCAAGGGCATAAATTATACTCGGATTCCTATCTAGTTGAGCCATGAACAAGATGGCTCAAGCATGAAGCACTTGGGGATCGCAGCGCTGTAGCGCAGCTCCGAATAACAGACCCGGCGCTCAGTCGGCCCAGACCAAGGCTAAGGTCTGCTACGGTCTTCTCTGCACTGACGCAAATTCACGAGAAGCGACGCTCTCTGCGGCATCTGGAATATCGAGAAGTCTCCGGAGTGGCTCCTGGGGTCTCCTGCAATCTGTTCGGTCAATTATGTAGAACGGACTCTCGGCATCTTAGAAGTTATCCGGGACGACTCGATTTGTGCGAAGTCTGGCTCCGCATAATCAGGATACGTGAGCAGATAGCAACTCCAGGAACCCGTGGGAGACGTCTGGATATCCAGCTGCGAGAATAGGATCGCAAACTCGCCAACGGACATTATCTGTTCGGAGGATCGCCTCCAAGACCAGCTCGTCGAGATCTCCTAGGTCTGATTCTCTCGGAGACATGGAGCTAGCCGAGCTCGAAGCGTCTCGACTTCTTGAGTCCGAGCTCCCAACTCGAGGAAAGTCAACAAGACCTAGATGAGTGTATCGTGAATGTACGGTCTGCCGGAACGTGCGGCCCCATTCTCCAGTGATGTGTCGTTTCTATCGATGTGAGCACGGAGATCAATCGTTCCGCGGAGAAAGCCGCTTTGAAGGGAATCCGGGACCCCCAAAGGGTCTTGAGGAGCCCCTTTCCGGAATCCCTGAACTGGAACAGCGCATTTCCATGGCGGGGCTTGGCTAATCCATGACAATGCCTGACTTGGAGCTGACTGCACCGGAGTGCTTCATTGATTGATCGGGAGGGGGACATTGTCGAAGCCTCTCAACTCTGAGCCTTATCACTGAACTTGTTTGCATGCATATTAGAAGGCGTACTTTGTATGCATATCAGAGGTCGTAGTCCAAGCTGGGCTGCATCTCGAAGGGTAAATTCATGAACGCAGGATTAAAACAGCGTGATCTTTCCCTTACAACCTTATCGAATGCGGTAGTGGATGACCGGCGAAGTATCCCTTCGGATACAAGGGGCTTAAGGCGCGGAGAGACTTATCGCGGACAGCGCTCGGTTCGTATTACATGCCAAGCAGTTGTAGTTTCCAGGTGAACCCTAAGCTCCCACTGCGGGGCCGATCCCGCTATCACAGAGCGCGCATCCCCCAGACGTAGTGCGCCCACTCCGGTGGATTTTCGGCTTTTTAGGGACCTTGGCCGATTCGACTTCGTTCCTTGTCGCAGATCATCTTGCATCGAATGGACTTCTCGTGGCTTTGCGGGGCGCCTGGGTTTTCGAAGCTTATTTCTGAATCCAAGTCTTTCTCATTCCATTTAGTTCCCCCCTGCTTTCTGGGCTGTGTTGTTGAAGGAATCGTCCCAATGCGGCAGAGCGATGCTGACGTCAATGAAACTGCCGTCCTAACGAAGATTGGCACAGAATATCGATGAGGTCCCGGATATGCCGGGAGTCTCCGACTACATGATCATTAATGTCATTCTTTTCGAAATCGCAGTCTGCTAGCAAGAGCGATATTCTTCTAGCGACTTCACGACTATCGGCGCGATCGATTCCTTGCAAGACAATAGGATTAAACGACATAATGTATCAGGTGCTATCGCGGGTTTTCGAGAATCTAAGAGCTCAATAATTGCTTATGACGCGGGAAGATCTCAGTCCTCGACCGCCTTTGTCGGCGGTCAATTTTGTCTCTCTTGGATTTCACGTCGGGATTGACCAATCACGAATCTCTTCCCCCGCAGTGACCGCGGTCCTCCACCTCAGAAACAAGATATCCGCGACAGAGCTCAGAGGAGCCCATGGAACTTCGCTTTTGTCGCTAAGCGAGCGTCGTGCTTCCCACGCGACGCCTCCGCGACCAATCTGATTGAACTTATGGGAATATTTGTATCAACTCAGATTCAGGAGTGGGAGTTGCTTAGCAGGCAGCGAGGGACCTTATACGACTCCCTCCCCGAGCTCGACGATGATTGGAGAGTTTCAAAGTCCATAACTTCGCCTGGGTATTTCCTCTTTTGACTCGCGGACTGCTTCCAGACCCCGATTCGGCGAACAGCTATATCGTCGACCAAGGGAGATTATTCCATTCATTCGACAGCTCTTCTATCTGGATCGTCTCCCCGCTGAAACCTGAGACAGAATTATTGTCTCACTAGCGAAGAGTGTGATTTTCCATCGCATCGGCTCGGGTGTCTCAGATGGGTGCGTTCCTTGATATTTTCATTATTTTTCCTGAGATACATCGCTCCGGATCCTCGTACCGATCAGCCCCCAAGCCTTCGTTCACTCCGTTTCATTTCAATCATCCCTCAGCCGTCTCATCTTCTGTATCAATCTTGTTGTTATGTTAACGATATTTTCCCTCTGCTGAGAACGCCGTTCCTCTCCGAGCTCGACGGATCAAGTTTGTTTTGGAAGAGATAGGGTTTCAACCAATTCCATGGGCTGAGGAACTCAATTCCAATCGAGGAGTTTTCTCGATTCACTCGGAACCCCCTCGAGACGTTATGGGAGATACATTATCAGAGGAGGGAGAGACCTCAGCCCCTAGGAGACAACTGTCACCGGAATGGAGAAAGCCTATACAACCACACAATAAGAATGCGATGGAAGCTTCTGACGTGGCCACGAAGCACAGACTCCGGGAGCCTCCGTCGGAGATATGAGGGGCGAAAATCGAAGGTGGAAAGAGCGGCCGCGTAGCGTGAAGATGTTCTGAGAGCGTTTGCGCATACATCCCGAGCCAGGCCATTCCCCATTTCTTCTCTGACTACAATACCAAGCTGCAAGGGAGCGCGGAGGCTTTTTTTATTAGTAGAAAAATCGCGTTTTCCGCAACATTGGGGAACGGGGCCGCAGACTGGGTTCTTCTGTTTGTGGATCTATCGAGCCCATGAGGGATGTGCTATTCGATCTAGACTCATGCTCTCGCACTCAAAATACTTCCCCCTCCATATTCGCGGCTCTCGAACACAAATCAGCGCGAGGTCCTCCGCTTGTCCTGTACCGGATCGTAGTCAATTTCTGTCCGGAGTCCGGGAGTGTGGACCTCGATTCCTCGACACTCCGGAGTCTTTCCTTCTTCCGCATGAGCTAATGACGCGTCGTACATGTGTACGAGCAACCGCTACAGTGTTCGTCTTACTCGGGATTCTCATTGTATTGAGAATTTCTGTGGATCCGCTCGGACTTATACGGGTGTTGGTCTCTGAACGTTCCGTTTGCTGATTCGGCAATGTCTTACAGCAGTTCAGAGCAAAGAAGCGGACTTCCGCCAAAGATATCGAGCGTGGCAGTCGCTGCTGGAGCTGCACAAAGTCATGGTTTTGCTCCGAGTATCAGGAATCAGGGTAAATAAAGAGTTTGCGGAGCCCCCGAGGCTGGCGCCGTAATTCTACGAGTCGATATATCTTCCGTCGGTAATTTCCCGCATAGATTTAATCATCCTCATGTTTGCGAAGGAGTGCGAAATGAGCTCAATCTTCCTTCGGATAGGTCCAGGCTCGCTGCAGAGCGATAGAGAGGGCCGGTGGCATGTCTGTCTGTGCTCCTTTTTGTTTCCTATAGACTCCCAATCGCCGTGAAAATTCAAGGGTGGGTTCTTGGGTGCTGTCAGAGGATTATACGGGGATCGTCGTTCTTCCTTGGAGCAGTTAATTTAGACCCAGAAAATCGAACATTTGGAAAGAATGAGGGGAGCGGGAATTCGCGAAATTCGTCATCGGGGGAACGGAGAAATGAAGAAGCGGGAGAAAGAGGAGCAAAAAACGAGAAGAGTGTAGAGCGGGGAAGTGGGAGCAGGGGGTTGGCGGGGAAGCGGGAAATGGGGATGGCGGGGAAGTGAGCAATGGGGAGAAAAGGCGATCGGGGGAAGGAAGGCCAGTGAAGCGAGGAACGGGGAAGCGGGAGAAGGGAGAACGTAGAAGAAATGGAACAGGAGAGACAGGAAGCGGGTCTCACAGATTATAGATTTCCCGGGGACATATGGAATAAAAACGGGAAAACTGAGGAAACGATACACGGGAATGAGGCCGGGGGAACGCGGAAACAGGTAGTCGGGGCAGGAAGGAGGGGGGATAGGAAAACGGTGGAAGTTGGAAGACGAGAGGGTAAGGGGCTCGGGAAATCTAGGGAACAAGAGAACTGAAAAACCGGAGAGAAGGAATACTGGTCGACGGGGAAATCGGAAAGTGCGGGAACCCGAGGATCACGGGGAGTACAGGGAGAAAATAGCGAGAGGGAAAACAGGAAATGGATATTACGAGAGAAGGGAGGATGACAAAAACGAACAGCAAGCCGACTCATGGCAAGCACACTCATAACGAGCGCAAGCGTTTGTGTAGAGAGGCTGGTGTCTCCGGGAACGCTGGTACCTAATAAATTTCACCTAGATGGCCACGATGCTTTCTCTTTGTGTTTCCGAGGGTCGGAATTCGGACATGACTCCAGAAAAACGGGTCCCATCTCGATACAGTCCGATCGCGGGATCCCCAGCGCGCCTGTACCGAGACCTGCATTTTACACCCAGCACAAAGCGGAGATCGGAGATCAAGTCTCTCTGAAAGCATGGACGATGGTTCCCTCAGGAGTTTCCGAGCCCAAGCAGCTCCCGGATCGGCTTCGGGGAAGATCTCTCTCCCGATAGCTCCGATGGAAGTACCGTTGACAGCATGGAAGTTCTGAGGTACTCATTGTGGGCAGGAGAGAAATAATTAGTCGAATCTCTCGAAAGGTCGATCAAGCTGGCTCCAGTGGATGCCAGGCAATTCTGCTCCCGGAATATCTCGCTCCTGCTCCCTGACATGACTGAATCCCGGTGGAACTCTGCTGTAGGCGGTCGGATAGACTCATCACTCTTTTCAGGTGAGTTGTCAACCGAGCGACGTATGGGACAGATCATAGGGAACTGTCGTTCGTAGCCATGAATGTCGCGTAGAGGAAATGATTCTATTGCTCCGAGTCTCTTCTGCTCGCTTGTATGCGTAGGAACTCGGTGGCTGTCACCGAGATTCGATTGCCGGTCAGGAAATTGTGGTTATGGCGGATGGCGCTGACAGCTGATCGTTCAGTTTTTCCTCCTCGATCACACCGAGGGAATTTATTCCAAGCTCCCCATGAAGCTAGGATCCGAATCCAACGCTTGCGATGGACACAATTCGATCGGCTTGGCCGAGCGGCGCTTCTCCTCGGTCCCTCGGATCCCCGCGCGCAGTCCCGTCTGAAACCTGGAAGTCGCGCCTGAATAACATTCGTCCTTCATGACGAATGGAACTATAATGGATTCCGACGCCCGATCCAATGTGTCCTCTCCGAAGAATGTGTGTGTAAGCTAAGGCGTGTAAGTATTTTGATCGAGTGATTGTGTTTTCGTAGTCCGCTACTCGAGTTTCTCCCTGCCGTTTCCGTGTTTACCAGGAAATCCCACAGAAACCTCAGCACGACTTTGCCAAGCCTCCAACACGAAGTGCCTCTTCGAGACATTCCCGCCGCCGGCGGTGCTGCCGGATATCGGAGATTTTTACGTCGAGTTTTTGTGGGACAGCTTTTACCTTCGATCTCACCCTATTGCGATGCTCGCGCCCGCGATCTCAATCACTCCGTTCCTCTCCGGCTCATTCAATTTGTGATCCCGACGAGGACTCCGGTGAAGGCGCTCGATCGACTTGACCGAAAAACAGAGTGAGCTTGTCAGTCTTTCCGATTGAAGTTTCCCACACGTTCTCTCCACTTTGGATCAGCATCTTTCTGCTTTCCTCCCGCCTCTTTTCGAATTCTGATGCTCTCACATTGTTTCGCATCCTCCCCGAAGTCTTGTTCCGTCGACCGTGGTTCCACATATAATTTTCCCGACAGAGGCCGAAGCCTTTGAGTAAGAGAATTGATCCTCCCACAACCCAAGGCTGCATCATTTCGAAAAGCGAACAAGAAAAATCCTCCGTTCCGTCCGGAAGAAAATCCTCCTCTCTCACTCTGAGATTACCTGGGAGGGAAGGCGGAGAGAGTGTTCAATCGAGGCGAGTTATCATCATGGCTCATGGCCATTCATTTCCTCCGTTTACTTTCCAGGTTACTTATGCGCTTCCCTAAGGGAAAACATCCCAGACGTGGGTTCCGAAGCGGACGCGGTCGCTATCTGTATGATGAGGGCCGTTCCTTTGGGGTTCTTGACCCTCCGGAAGGATCTCTAATAGTCGAGGATCCTTTCTCCACGTCCTATAGTGAAATCTCTCGCAAGCGCAGACATTCAATAGTTTTCAGCTCCGCTCGAATATCGGATCGTGGGATCGCAGGCCGCACCCAGACTTATGGAACAGATTGTGCGCAGAATTCTTGGGGCTCTGATGTGGAATCAAGGGGCATCTCGAAGAGCAAATTCTGTTGATGCCGGAAATAGTGATTTCCTCCGTCGGCGTCGGAGGGGCAGCGGTCATACGTTAGAGCCTCCTCCGGGGTCTCCAAGAGCCGAGCTCAAACAATCTGGAGGATAAAGGCTCCTCAGCGGTGATTCGTACTCCTGAGAAAGACTTGGAGCTTGTGTTGCCTGCCTGTTGTGGGTAGAAAAAGGAGCCACCGGTGATGGAGTCTGAGTTCTGAGTTGATCGAAAGCTTCGATCGGCAGAGCGAGAACTGCATCTGGTAGACTGCGCTCGTCGGATAGATCGAACTCCACAGTTCTCCTCTCGGTGCAGCTGCAGGGTGAGAAATATATTCCTCGATCTGTCATCATGGGCCCGGACTCTCACGCAGGCTCCCGCATAAACGACGAGTTTAGAGGTCAAGCCTCGTCGCCTTCCCCTCCCCCGCTCCTACTGAAAGACCAAGATGCGCGGCTTGATGGAAGGGTGGAATCGAGAAACGCTCCATTGATAGGCGGAGCAGTTTTACCGTTCTCGCTGAGAGTATCCCGTTCCCCACGAGCGGTATGCCACCCCCTTTCGCTTAACCCAAATCTTCATGGCCGATGGCGTCGGAATCCAAGAATTTTCCCGAGGGTATATCGTTCCATCCCTCGACTCCTCTCAATTTTCCCGACCCGAAGCGCTGGCTCGCAGACTATGAAGTCTCGATCGAACGGTTCCGCTTGCAGTTTTTGATTACTTGGACTTTTGCAGGAACAAGGAACGATGTTGAAGCCCACCGGGAGCAGCACCAAAAAGCGTCAAACTCCACCTCCGTAGTAAATATTCGTAGCGGACTCCGAGGCGATCAGTTTCTTCGTCGAGAGCCGAGATCATTCCCGATAACCGGACAACTCAACGATGTCAGGACAGAGATCACCAGGGCGCATAACCTCCAGCCCGAGGGAGTGAGCGGCTTTCACAAACTTTGTCCTCGCCCAATAGCGTGCAATCCGCTGTAGGACCCGATCCAAGAGAAAGTCAAGAAAGGGAGAGACCGAACTTTTCGGACGAGTGCGTAGTGCGGTCAGAAGTACGAGGTGTCCTCCAGTCTTTCAATTCCCACGGAACAGCATGCCTAGAGTTTCCAAACGGATGAGGAGTCCCCGGCCAATAGTCGGGCGCAAGAATTACCCGTTCCGAGCCCACGGCTGTTCCTCGACATTGGGCATGTCCTAGTTCTCCGTCAAGCGAGCGAGGAACCTGTTTTTGTTTGGCTCGAGGGCACCCAAAGACGGTGTCTCCGATACACACTAATCAAGTTCGGGTCGCGTGTTTTGCATATTATGATATTTATGCACACTGTCAACTTCGGCGACTATATCAGGCCTATGGCGCAAGAGAATATATCGCAGCTAGGATCCGTTACCCGCTCTCGCTCGACACCCCAATTGTGAAAGCCCTGACTTCAATAGAACGCCTGCATGGAAAAAGTACTGTGACATCCATCGAATAGTTAATGCAATTATTTGCATTCTCTATCCGAGAAAAGATTCCGATTTACATGCGATGACTATCATGAGCATGAGGCTGGCGCTCCATCTCTTCGCTCTCGCCCCGCCCCCCGGTTTCGTGGATCACAGGAGAGCGATTATAATCAGGAGATAGTTCTGACGAGCGGCCGATCCCGAGACCGGCTTAGGGATGCTCTCGATAACCATGATGATTATATTCATTGCGTTTCATGCAAATGATAACGAAGCGAACGATGCTACGACGAGGAAAACCCGTGGGTCGAGGGTCATCTAATGACCGCTTGGATGTTCGTAATGGGGCATCCTCGACCCCAGACGACTCTGGCAATCCTTTTTCCCTCGCTCGCAGCGCAGTCCTCCCTCCAGGCTCTTCGCGAGAATGTGGCGCTGTATAATATTGCGCGAGTGGAAGGGAGAAATTCCGCGAGACTGAAATCAGCTATGATTGTCCTTCCGCTCGTGTTCTACCATTTACCCGGGATGTAGCCGATCATTCTCGGGTCTATTCTCCTCCTCTGACTGCTATCCGTGCACTCTCTTGTCAATTGGCGTGCATGGAATTCGGAAGACTTGTGTCGAAAACGTGCAACTGATATCACTCGCCAGGATTCCGGAGTGTTTTCTGATGCGAGTTCCATGCGTCTGACTATGCCCTGTTTCGAGCTGAGCCTCGGCTCCTCTTCGGTACTCAGATCCGTAGCGATTGCCATGAGGAACGGTCCACGGCCGATCCCAGAATCGCCGACGGAGACCTCGACGCTCCGAAAAGTTTCTCATTCCCCCTAAGGTTTGCTCTCTTGGTCGTTGCTAGGACCTGGGATCTGCGTCCCCTCTCGGTCATCAAATTTGCCCCTCTGCTCGTGGAGTTGTGTCCTTCTAAGGGACGCGTGGTGAACTTGGTCGAGTCGGCTCCTCCTGTGCACTGAACCTGAACCGATCAAACTTTCGAGGGGATGATCGATACGACGCCTGGGAGTCATCGGATAGATATTTCCGTCTTAGAGCCCATCATTGACCAGTTAGTCTTGGTCGGGATCAAGACCGGGTCGACTGACAGGCCGAAAGGGAGCTGTCCGACGTATATCCGCAGGCGAATGCGGCATATCCGGGGGGAACGCCTACCCCCGCTCGAGCGACGTCCCTCCATGATGTGGAGTCGCTGGGTGGAAAGCACGTCCTGCGTTTTCAGAGCCGTGCGCGCCATCCGTTTGACGATTTCGTCGGTGTACCGCGTGCCATTGCGAATCTTGGCACGACCTCCCGAGCTTGCGCTTCTCGATTCACGTACCGGAATATCCTTCCTAACGGATGAGCTCATGCTCGAATGTGGCTGTCGCGAACAAACCTTGACGTTGCGGCAGGCCGAAAAAGAAGGCAGAAGGCCGCAGAGGGACGGGGTTGGGGTCGAGCGCTGTCCTCTACTGGAACCTCACGTCTCGCATATCCACGTTAAGTGCGAAAATTCAGCTCTCCTCGGATGTTTCAACTCCACTGCGAGGGAGGGGGGTGAGGTCGGGGTCCTACCTCTTCTCTTGGGAGGGGGGAAGGAACTTTGAACAGGGAAAGTATGAGACCTCTCTTATCGTTTCCGAGAGATTCCGCTCGCCTCGGACCTCAGAGGGTCCGCAGCCAGATCCGATGCCCGTTTGTCCTGCAGGATATCTCGCGCTCATTCTGCTTTCCTTGGCCCGACCCGTTCTCACGGGCTCCTGCAGTGGAATTCCTTGACTGACATTCCGCGAGATTCCCGATAGCTATGGATCGGGGATGAAATTGAATAGAATTCGGCAGACTGACCATCCACTCCGGTGACGCTCAGGGATCGCCTGGTGTTGATCAAGCAGTCAGAAGACAAACCCTCATGGAAGACCAAGCGGAAAGCCCCCTTCACAATGATGAAGATACGGCGGTCTTCCTCACAACGACCACAGCGGCTATGATGAGGTTGGTCGTCGCCTCGAGACTTCATCACAATCAGGCATCCATTACGGCATCGCTGACGTTTTACGAGGCGTTTCCCTATCTCCCTCCCCCCGTTCCCCCGCGAACTCAAGGCGCCTCTCTCAGTATCATTCGTCGGCACGTCTCCTGGAGCAAAAGCAGGGGATATCTTCGGGGAATTCGATTTCTCGCATAAGCACCCCGATCGGAGACGGTAATGTGCGCCTTAAGAACAGAACGATTTCAGAACTTGCATCCTTGCTGCCCCTTGTTCGGTGATATATATCGGAAGGGACCATCCGCGTAGAAATGTGTTGGGCAAGCTTGCGGGCACGACACTATCAATCGTTAGTCCCGACAAAGTGATCCGAGGTCTCCCTGTTCAATAAATTGCCACCGAGCGACAAACTGAATTGATATGTCTCGTTCCGACAGACAGCTGTCGTTCTTGCCACGAATCAACCGGAATTTAGGGTCTCGCGTGAGCGAAATTGCGCTGGACCTCACCGTCGTCCACCCGCACCGAATCATTCGGACCTCGACGCAAGACCATGAAAAGGGAGAGTCATGCTAGATATGATACCCCGTGTGCTGATCATTCGTATCGACGAAATTAGCTGTTTTATCGACACGCTCGTACACTCGCTGAATTCTAAACAAAAATTCAATCAATTCGCTGTCGATCCTCGATCACGTCCCGCTACTGCCCGCGAGTGATCGTGATAGCTTCGTTCGGCGGGGCGCTCGCAATCAGGAATCGATCATCGAAATGAGCGACGTGTCGAAAGCAAGAGTTGCAAGGGCGAGGTCCTCATTCGATCACGAATACTCAAGCCGGGGGTCGATAGTCCACGAAGTGCCCGATGCACCAATGGAGACCCCACCAAAAATGCCCACGACTGACTGAGTAACCGACCGGCAGCTCTTTCGAACGCTCGATTCAAGGTCAAGGACCGCGGAATATTGAAATTTGACCTTGGAATGACCTCCGCGCCACTTGCGGATTTGATGTATCACCGTTGATCACAATTCCGGCGTTCGTATGAGCCCGTGATCGTTCGTCTGTGGCGCCGGTTCTCGTCGCTCGTGCGATCGCCTACGCCGATCTTTTTCCGATGTGCAGAATATTGCCCCTCTAATCAGGCCCATCCGGCCGTCCGGTCCCATCAAAGAAGACAAGCCTTCCGCCCCGCTCGGGGGCTGAGGGGGGAGGGGGGAAATAGCCTCCAGATTACTCCCTCTCGTCTGAATGGGAACATCTCCATGAGTTCGTTCCCTAGTCAAGCGTGATACGCCCTCACAGATTTATGATTTCCTCGGCTCCCATTCCGGTTTCTGGAACACTCTCTCCTAGCGTTGGGCCCGATATTTCACGAATGGTAAGTCGATGACCGATGGGTCTAAACGATTTTGAAAAGAAACAGCGAGAGTTTTGAATCTGAATAGTCCCTGGTGTTCCCCGTCCCGTACTCTACGGTTGTTTCTTCCTTCCCTCGGTATAAACTCTTTGGTCGCCACTCTTGACGACGGCGACGCCTACGCTACCGGCAGGACGTAACTTGAATTATTAACGCTGCGAGCCCCTGAATCTCCTGAAGAGTCCTGCAACACATCATCTCTCACGTTCCCTCTACTTCTTACAGGGTCTCTTCTCGGTATCTTTTTCTCGACATGGCCGAAGTCGACATTTTCCCTCTGGCAGCTGGACGCTTTCCAGACGCTTCCCGCTCACAGCTCAGCGTAGACGAGAGCTCTCCGCGGCAGACTTCGGTCCTCGAATGCAGATTCTCGCCCTCCGTGTTTGGGCTTATTCCTTCTGGATAGAGGCTCCAGAAGGAACGAAGCAATGCAAATCTCTCCTTCTCGAGGATAATGCGAGCCATATGTAGAGAGGATCAGATCCGCCAGTGGAACAGGGAAGAGGTCCCTCGTAATGACGCTTACGAATGCACAAGTTCATGATTCCCTTGAATTCCTTGGGATTTTTTTCGCTCGGCCGATAGCCTCCTCGAGGACCGTGCTCCACTACTCACAGACTCGACGGAAACTCTCTTACGACGCCAGCTGTGCGCTTGTCTCGCGCCGTCTCCCCATGCGTGGTATGTACATATATGAAAACCGATGCCGCAAGGGGTATAAATATTTCGTCACGGGTCGCAAGCGCTCAACACATCGGAGCCGCAGATGTCGGTCTCGTTTCGCGATTTTTCGCTTAGGAGTCCGTCTGCGTTCCCAAATCCATCTGAGTTCGAGGAGGGAGCACCGGAGCGTGCGGATTCCTCTCTCAGTGCGTGGCGAGCTTCGTGAGGGGCTCTAATCGCTGATGAATAGGAAAAGCTCTGAAGTTGGCTCTGGACGTGAATATCAGCTGTGGGAATACTTCCGGCAGCGGTGCAAGCTCCGAAACATAGCCCACTCGCATGGCCCAAACATCGATACGTACGACTTGCGTCGTAAACAAGCTCTTCGACTGTCTGAGATAACATCGGTCTTACGGCATCCGCTTCCCAGAGCGTTTTGGCGGCGCAGAATGCTGACACAGGAGAACTCGGGAGAACAAAGAGGTCGCGCGTCCTTCAAGCGGTTTCCGGGGAACAATATCGCCAAAAGTTGGCCCGAAAGCTTGTGAGAATAGTTTGCGCGACCCAAGCTCCGCCTCCGTCAAAAGCGGAGGAGGGCTGCTCCGACAGTTTCACCGAGAAGGAAGAATCCAATATTTATTTTGAATGTCGAGCTCTGATTTGATTCCCGGACTCACCAGGGTGTGAATCCTGTCGGTGAATCGTCTCTTTGATTGCAGATTCCTTTTCCATTGTCTGACTCCCGGGTGGCCCCAGCAGGCTTTGATCTCTCGCTCCAAACGCACGGCGCGGCATGATCGATCCATCGAGCTCTGACTCCTCGTTCCGTGCGATCACGGGCTTTTCATGGCCCGATATCTTCCGTTTACGCGGATACGCATGTCTACCGCTATTCACCGATTCATGGCTCGGTATGCCGCGGATCAACAGATGAAAACAAACCCGCTGCGGCACGCGCCGTTTCCAAAGCGGGGTCCTGTCGATATGTCCCAGGAGGAGTCCAGGTTTCGGGAATCCAAACAAGAGGAAGAGCTACCTGAACGGTACACCGAGTTCGCTGATGACTTGCATGAGCATACAGCGTTAAAAATTCAACTGATCGACATCGCTATCAAATGGATGTCCCCCGCAATCCAGCCACGGACCGACCGGCGGCGCTATGTACACAGAGGTACGCGTCTCGTTATATCGCCCAACAGTCTGGCTCATTTTGGGCAGCGGATCATTTCGAATCTAGATCACTAATCTTCGCAGCTGGGAAACGGTCTTTTGCGCCGAGAGGCATGATTGAGATGACGTCTATCGGAGCGGAGCTTATCAGTTCCTTCCACCGTTCCGCCTCGGGCTACGATCAGCGGAGCTCGCTGCCGAGGATTGTGACTTTGATCTGTGGTCGTTATATATTTTCTTTCCTCGATCGCAGAAGTCTCTCCGGAAATGTTCATCGACTGACCTGGAAGGATGAGGAGCAACAAAGCCCAGTAGACCTTCTCTTCATCTTGGGCTATAGTTGTTGTGCCATCTATCCAGAGCGTATCGTTCAGGGTACGATTGAAGCCCCCGAGGTCTTCGTAATCCAGTTGCAGACTGGAGTTCAGGCTGTCCTGGCCGCCGTATTCGCCTTGCTGGAAAAGAGAGATATCTCAGCTTAGAAATCAGCGTTTTCGTTCCTTGTCTATTCTGAGCTTTGTCTCTCCACTCCTGGGAATTCCATCCTACTCCTGAACGCATCGCTCCGTGAAAATCAGGACCCTGTCGCTGGGATCGCCGCTAAAAATCTTCGCGGTCCCGCCATAGAAGTTCCTCGAGCCTCCGGATGACTCATGTCCCATGGTGGATTCGGATCGTAAGTTCACCAAGCTCCACGAGACAAGCTCCCATCGACAACGGAGACTTTTGCGGGAATCCTTTGTTAGAGAAGAGTTCTTGCCCGATGCCCTTCGGGAACTTTCCTCTCCAGTTCTGCGGCCGGTCTTTCTCGGAGCTGCGCTTTTTGTCACTCGACTGAATGAATGGCCTTCGCTGTAACAACTTTCAATTTGGAACTCTTCCGACAAATCCTGTGTGTTCGAATTTCAATGGTTCCCTAACACCTTGTTCAGAGGGAAGAAAGCGGGTTGCGGAGCAGGTCTTCGGTAGTCGGCTTTCTCCGTCTCTTTTTCCTTCCCCCCCCCATCTGCCCGTCCACGACGACGGCGACCGCAATAACGCATTGCGTCCGTCGCAACAAAATCCTTGCGACGAATGTTCGCGTCGAGCAGAGTAAGTGACGTGGGAAACAGGAGCGATGGGGTCGCAGTACAGACGGCGAACTACGACAAGTGGGAACTCGTGAGCTCTGGGGGAACTTGGCGCTAGCACGGAGACGAGCGTCATTTTAAGATCCGAAAGGGAACTGGGGAAGAATGTGAAGAGTTCGCTGACCATTCTCTTTTTACGCGCGATTAAGGGGGAACTCAAAAATGACCGCACCGTTCGCCTGCAGAGCCATCGGCCTCAGAGACAATGACTGGTGAGAACGTGGTATAAAGTGCGACCATAATTTTCCCGTTCACCGGGAGCGTACTCCGCGCTCTTCCGAGCGTCGTTCGTCCGTGTCGCGCGGGATGGAAATTGGGAGAGTGTCTTCATAAGGTCAGCGAGGTCACTGGAGGAGCGAGAGATCGAGGAAGATTCCCTAGAGCAGAAATGAAGTAGAAGAGTCACGCAGTCAACGTGGAATAGATCACAAGGCTCGTGGAATTACAGTATGAGTCTCACTCAGTGGAGCTCCGTCCTGAGAGTGGGAGCGAGCAGAATTTCCCTACACTCGAACAGGGTTCAATGGATAGTCGTTTCCTATTAAGGCAGGCTTCATATTCTATGTTCTGAATCCAACGTCGCGGGGGCCTTCGGCATCGCTCTGACGTGGGATTGCGGTCGGACGATCTGTGGAATCTGGTGACACGACTGTCAAAGTTCCTCCTGTAATTTGATTCCGCCAGCCAGTCGAGTCGTATACTTTGCCGGTCGCTCCCCCGGTGTTTTTTCCCCATTGAGATAATTCGATCGAGTGGATGCGGCCGCTTTGACATCCGGGGATGAATATCTCTTCTGAACGGAACGCGAGTTCAGGGCCGGCTATATGTAGATTAGAAAATGGGTCGTACTCAGCGCACCCCTGGGGCTCATTCCGCTGTTGATCCCAAGTCAAGTGCGCAACGTGCCTGTTCGACCAGTTCGAACGTGGCTGATTGGATTATGCGCTATCATCGGCGTCGGGATAGAATCTATCCTCTGAGTCAGCAAAAAGATCACGATTTCGCCACTGGGATCGAGCCCCTGAAGCGCTCGCAACTCGTCAATCCAATTTCCAGTCAGACTGAGCACACGCCCAGCCTGATTGAAGTCCGAGAGAATAGATACCTAATCATTTTTCAAAAACACGCGGAGAGAACATACATCTGATTGTGAGCCATCCACCGATCCAGCTCGACACATGCTCCCTATCCGGGGACCGGGGCTCCGAAAAAGATTTCAAATGCCGAAACTTCAGTCGCTCCTCAACTCAGACTGAGATGGGTGCGTTGATGAATTAAAGGTGGAGAGGTTTTGCGTTACAAGTCGGACAGTCTCTCAATTGCGCCCGGCCTCTACACGGGTTCTTGACGTCCCCCGGAGGGAGAACGGGGAAGTGGGGAAGAGAGAGGGCCCTTGAGAGTTTGACTCAGAAGGGGAACGAAGGGAAATATTTAAACAGGCAGAGCTCAGTGAGTGATTATCGGGCCATAATTGTGCGCTCTCGACTACTCGCAGACGTCACGTACGCGTTATGACTTTCTCCCTCTGTATCGTCCTTTCTAACGACCTCTCGAGCAGAGATTGCTTTGCGGTTGCATGGGAGCTCTCCGACGAAATTCGCTGATTGGTCGTTGAGCTCCGGGCAGGATTCAGAATTGATTTTGTTTTTCACTCCGTCTGACCCCCATCATGAAAGTTCCGCAGTGGGTCAATGCATATTCGGGCTCGTGAAAGACGTATAGTTCGCCGGCTTGTGATTTTCTCGCTGGCCACGAGTCATCTTGAACACTCACCATGCGTCGCGAGAAGTTTCGGCGCATCGCTCTCTGTCACTCGACATCCCACGACTGGCCGGAAGTCTGCCCAAAAGTCGCATAAATTCCAAGAATGAATCGTCGAGTTGTATCCGAATAAAAACCCCATTTGTCAACGGTATTCACGATGCGACCGACATGAGGAAAATTTGGCGATTTATTTCATGGAATACTCGAGTTTCCCTCCTCGAGGTTCCCTGGGCGGCCATGGCATGTCTCAAGCTTGCTCTTGAGCTTATCCCGCGAAGTTTCCTCGGGTCTCGGACTGAAGAATTTACGTCGTTCGTTCTTGAGATTAACGCGGAAGAATTCAATCTTGCGACAGGCAAGATCAATATGCGGAATCCACTCATGCGTCCGAAATTGCAGCGCAATAAGCGAGATCGAGCGAGAACTTGTGTTCATGGGCGACGGTCCGCAGAATGCTACCTCATATTATTTCTTTACGCGATCAATGTTTTCCAGGTGTTCGCTGTTCGGTACTGTTCAGGAAACCCGAGCGTGACAGCTCATGCTGTATCGAGTATCGCAACGCATGCGTCAAGATTAGGGTGTCCCCGACTGAGCGTTTGATTGGGGGTGCGTTGTTCGGGATCGCTACTCCCAGTTCGTTTCCAACCGGCTCAGGAATTCGTGCATCCGAGTCAAGAGACAGACAAGCAAGCAGTCAAGCGACCAACAGGGCTCAAGTTCAGAGAGAGGATTTTGTTTGCGTTTGTCAACTAACGTCTCCATCCGCTCCGAGTAGCTACTTGTGAAGCGAGAGCTCGAACAGCATTCCTCTCCCACGCCCCCTCTTCCCTCGCCCCGCTTATATATGCGCTCATCCGCTTCACTGCGATCCCGCATAAGACGAAGCAGATATGGTAAACGCTGAGTCAATATTGTCTCCCTGTACCGAACTCCGAAAAAACATCGCTGCCGTCAGCCTGTGCTGTGTGTCCTCTGCTTTCAGTCAAGCTCGGGATATGTTGGAGTCTGTTGCTCGATTCGGCCCGATTCAGGGAAGGAACCCACCGAGTACGTAGGACGAGCCTCCTGCATTAATGGCTTCGTTCCGTAGATCTCGTCGAATTTAGGTACGGTTTTTCAATCCCCGAACAGAAGTATAGCGAGCCGTATTTTCAGTCATAGCAGAATTCTCATAAATATCTGATGAGCAACTTCTCAAGTTTTGGAACTTTTCAGGTCGGAGTACTCCGAATCGGAAGTTTTCGGATCGAGTGCAGGCAACGTAACGTCACAGCGGAGGAGGAAAACGACTGCAGTCGTAAACCCCCAGGACTTTATTAAAAAGCTCAACTTTGAAATTTTGAACTCCGAGAAACTTCAAGGCAAGAGCACCGTAGTCCCGCCGAAAACTATATCTTAGATAAAGACGAATCTCACTCTTTGGAGAGAGACATCCCGTCCAGCCAGTCTCCGAAACTCTGCTGTGCCAACTCCGAATTTCCCGGAGGCGATCAAACGTTTCTAGAAGGTTTCCCCTCGGTTTCCATAATTATTTGATCACTCATGAATTGATGATTAGGTATTGTAATAGTTTCATCTTCTTCTACTCACCGGAACATCTCCGCGCATGTTGATTTTAAATTGAGACGTGGCTGTTGCTCGATAAGTGATCGTCGACAGATTCGAAGCTCTGGACCGCTAAGACCAAGGGTACCGAGGAGTCGACAGCTCGAGTTTGGCCCACCGGCGGGAGAACGTTCATGTTTTTGGCGAATCTGTAAGGAAGAAGACGTGAAATCGTCAAATGACGCCGCTAGCCTTGTCTCTATCTGGTCCAACACCACAGTGCTTTCCGACCGAATCAGCTTGATCCCCGGGCTACTTCCTGTAAGAAAGAAAAAAAACACCACGAAACGACCGGGAAGGATCAACAGCTTGAGCGACGACCGATTCGGCGAGCTCAGGAAGGAGTAAACAGACCGGTACCGCTTCCCGAACAAGCCGAAACAGTACTTTAATCACGGCGCAACAGATGGTTTCGCGCAATGAAGCTTAAACTCTCTATCCGCGCGGCCGGGTATCCTCGCTCATAGATCAGCGCGACAGGTATCGGTCGCAGCCGGCAGAATTCCGACCCCCTCGACTTTCTTATTCTTGAGTTCCTCCTCGGCCGATCTATCAGAAGACAGGTTCTACCATGGCTCATTGATTCGGGCGGCTGTCTCTTCGTGATAAATTTTCGATTGTTTATAAAATCATCGAATTTTAAACAACACGTCGTTGAGACGCTCGTTGTTAGATTTACGATTCCGGAGCAAATCCCTCATGAAATATTAGCTTCCGACGAAAGCCTTCTCCCGCATGTGTTATTCTCGGGTTCGCATTCCGAGCGCACCATCGAGCCCGTATTCCGGTTCTGAATTCGAGCGAATCGAATGATTTGACGTCATGCTTATCATTGGCATCGCCGCCTCCATCATCGACGACGGTCGTGTTCGACTTGTGCGCCCAACCTTTGGGATCGCTCCAGTTAAACGAATTACGTTCTCAGCCGATCGTTTACTCGCTCGCTCGTCCTGTTCCTCCGTGGGGACCCTGTCCGCTGCAATGTACGGATGGATCGCACTCCCGATAGCACGACAGCCAGAGTACAGGCTGGGTACAGAAAAAGATTCCATTGGCCTCAGTGAGCCCTCCAGCCGATGAGTAGCTTCTCATTCGGAGCGATCGGACTCCATGCCTTGCTTCAAGCTCCCGGAGGACACGAGGCATTCCTGAATCCTGTCAATAATTCCGGAATAATGTCGTTCCGACATTCTATTTCCATGCAGATTAAGCCTAGTCAATGAGGATGGACGCAGGAATGTGAAGCAGCGAGGTTTTCTGGACAGTCGGCACACACCGGACAGATAGGAATCAGGCAAATGCGCGATCGAACGGATGGACCCAAAGGAGGGAAGGTCAGCAAAGGATTATCTCTTGAGCTCCGAAAAGCGAATTTCCGGATTACTCCGCATGGAATAGGAGCTCTCGAGTTGACGGGAGTAGGTACGTAAGAATATCCAGCCGGTCAGACAAATCCCTCCTTGTTGACAATGTGCCGGCTCCTGTTTCTCGTTCGGGCGTCTGTCTGGAATTCTGAAGACAAACTTGTCAAAGCCCGGCAGAAACCCGACGCAAGCCCCACGAGATCCGATCCGCACACAAGAATTTCGAAGCACAGTATATAGAAAGAAAAACGGGGATCCTTCGCGGAATGACGGCGGGGATTGGCGAGAATAGCACCCGCTGATCGAACGAGCGGCGAACACATCAGAATGAGCACCATCCGGAAGGAATTAGAAGGGACTTCTCGCCGTGCTTCGTAATTTGCGGAACGGAAGGCGACGATGATAACGAATTGTTTTGCAATTCCGAAATAGTTGACGCTCCACGCAATCGAACGCGTTCGGCAAGGACGAGCTTGTCTGCATGACACGCTCGGGATCGGATGAATTCGAAACACGTTGGAACCGAAAGCCCTCGCAACTACCTAATTTAGCATCCGCTCGGAGAGGCGAATGCCCCCAGCAAGCCACCAGTCAGAGGTCCGGAGCGCAGAGTCGATCCGGAACTCGAGCCCGTCGAGCCTGACTAGACGCGATAGCCAACAGAAGCGAAAAGCCCGGTTCGCAAAGCTTCCAGGCGGGCGAGTTGCCGATTCTGCTCCCTCTAAAATAGACCAGCTCGTTTTGAGCAAGTTCTTCGGCATCGTCGAGTCGATTCCGCCGGTTTTGTCCCTTGGGCGCAATTGTCGTCGCAGATAACATGTTCACATACAGCGGCCGTATTGTATCTCGGGCCCGGAAAACGATATTTACCCGAGTCGAAAAATAGGAAGCGAAGAGACTTCACTTCAAATTGAGCCCGACTCATCCAGAGAGGACAGAATGCTTTCCCGCACAGACGGGAGATAGCTGATTTGGTCGAGGAATTCGCAGATACGACTGAGCCAGCCCTTGGGGCTTGTTCAAAAGTTACGACTTCGCTCTCCGGATGGAAGAGAAGTTCATCGATGCTTTCTTCGGAATCTATATTGAATCCAGTCCGAGGCAAAGCGGTGAACCCGAGCAAATACTCCCAGATGCCCTCAAACTACTCCCAAATACCCCGAATTCTCCTAGATACCCCAAATACCTTGATCGAGGCGGGCGGGATCAAATAAGTCCTCGGCAAGAAAAACTGATTGGTTCGGAGTAAACGAAATCCGGATCTCGCGGGGAGAACGGCGACATTAGAAATGCGACCAAGCCGAAGCGTATATCGATCGATCTATGGAAACATCGAGGCGTCAACACTCACGAACAACCTTCAAAAACGGAATTGGGGCAGAGGACTCTCATCTTCGTTTCCTTTCAGCACTCCACCGCCTCTCCAGCGCTCGCTTCGAGTGGCAACGCAAGCCTCCAACGCAGAACACTCTGTACCGGAAACATGCAATATCAAGTATCAGCGCATTCTCTGAACACAGCAGCGGTGCTGCTACAAACGAAGTGAAGTTCGGATCATCGTCGACTTCTAATTGAATAGCGCCGTCCGACCACCCACTGTCTGTCACGGGGCCGGTTTCTGTAGACGGCCCGAAGCGACGTAAAGCTTGTCGTCTAAAGCCGTGTCCCGGTGAACTCAACGGGGCGCATATGTTATATGCGTTGTGATCGCTGTCCCAACCTCTTCTTCTTTTCCGCCTAGTTCCGCTTCTCGGAACATCGGCTCCACTCCGAAAAGCAGCGGCATTAAAAACTTTCGCCGGTGTTCACTTCGGAGACTCGACGAAAGCCTTCCTGTCTGCCGACTATTGACCGCCTGTCCTTTTAACCATCCGTCTATCCGCTCGTCCAGACGACTGACCGACCAAGTGAGCGACATTCGAGCCCGGCCGACCATTCGAGCTGATTTAGGGCTGTCAGACTCCATCAGCCGTTTGTTCGGATTCATCGACCCCCTCCGTGCCTGTTGTGATGTTCCATGTCACGTGACAAGCTACGCGAGAGCAGCGAGCGGGCCATTTCAAGTGTGAGCCGCGATGTTCGCGAGTCTTTTCACGCAACAATGGGTCCGCGGCTCAAAAAATACCCCGAGTCTCTCACATCGCGATTTGAGGCATGATCAGGCTTGACCACGAATGAATGGGTTCATTGGAATAATTTTGCGGCAACGAAACATTACCAAAACCTCGGATGAGCGTTCTCGATTCGCTCGCCGTGGGATCGCATCATTCGTTCACCGAATTCTCTCCCGCGCATCGGAATCTCGAGATTTCCCCAGCTCTTCGCATATATAGCCATGTGTGTATCTTCGGACTTTCTTGATCGTCAGATCGGTCTATACGTCTCGAATCGAAGCTCGTGCTCAGTGACCGGAGCTCAACTGGCCGAGTCAATGAGCTGCCGAGATTAGGCGTATCCTTTCCGTGGATTCGATTGATCGACGCTCGCGAGACCCATGAGCGCACCTCGAGACTTCGAACGACGGGAAGTTTTTGATCCGGAGCATTAGGGTCATCCTTCGAGGGACCAGAGTACTTTGGAGCAATCTCCGAACGGGGCTCGGGTGGGATCAAACTCCGAAGCCCTAGTCCGACCGGCGGCTGAATGTGGACCCTTGCTAAAATCATCTAGGTCGGCAAATTCGGATTCACTAGCTCCGCTCAATCGGCGGTCATTTAGAATCCGAGTGGTCGATGTGTTGTGTACGGAAACACTAAGATTTCCCTCTGGTCCAGCGTGTCGGGACCTATGCGGCGCGATGTCGATAGGGAAGCAGCGCGTGGCGCACTTTACGCGGGAATGAATCGAAAAGGACCAGTGGTACATGGAACTACCAGGAGATCTCGCGTCCGATTAATTATTAGATTCTGACATTAGTGCCGAGCATTGCGCTCCCGAAGCTGTCGACAGAGCCGCAGCTAAATCCAAACCCATCACACGTCCCTCTATTGAGAATCGTTCTCATGTCTGGGTCGGAGCCGCTCCTTAGCCCCTCTCCATCGAGGACTCTATTCGAAACACTGCTGATCGTCTCATCGCTGATACAACCCTGGTTTCTTTCGAGTATCATCATCGCGACGTAACATGACCGACCCCTGTCTATTTTCTCGGTACTCCCATGGAGAATTCTCTGTGCCGAAATTTCTTCCTCAGTATCTCCCATCTCTGAGCTCACTCGTGTCAACAGAGAAAAATGTCAAGCAACACCCCTACTCGATTCAACTTTCGACCAATCGTGCTGCTCAGTCCAACTCAATTTTTATCCCCGCACATCCCGTCGATGGAATGCTCACCCGTTGTCATGTCGTCCCCTCTACGTATGATCCCGAACTCTTCAAATCCAACACTGTTCGCTCTCTTCTTCCTTGAAAGAGCCTTGGGTTTTTGAAGCGAGTATTATTTACCTACATGAGACCCATACTCCAGTCGAATTTTCTCACACTTCTGGATTGTGCGTCACTGCGATTTTCCCTTAGTGCTCTAGTACGTCTCCCTCAATTTTTCCTGAGTTT
The DNA here is from genome assembly GCF_000255335.2 of Galendromus occidentalis. NCBI lineage: Eukaryota > Metazoa > Arthropoda > Arachnida > Mesostigmata > Phytoseiidae > Galendromus > Galendromus occidentalis. The sequence goes on from NW_003804514.1 coordinate 196,902, forward strand.
CTCTCTCGTTCGCACTCACAGTTCCTTCCGTGAATTTTAGGGCCACCCTTTGCGAGCCGCTCTGCGAAAGGAAAAAACTTCTGATCCGAGAGATTCCGATTCTCTCTCTACAGAACCAGGAACCGGGCTAACAATTCTCCCTCAAGGATAGGACCCTGGGTGATATTGATTCAGGTCGCTGATATTAAAACTATCATCCTACCGGCGCGGGACACCGCCTGCTGCTCGAAGGAAACTTTCTCGAGATTAGATCGAGTTCACGCCATCGTCATCGAGTGTGAGGCATGAACATCAGATCAGACTCTGCTGCGCTCAATCTTCCCCCCAGGAGCTCCAAGGGAAGCACGCTCGGACCGCGAGCCCTCACCCCGTCTCCCGGGATATTCAGGTCGCATCGGTGAACTAACAAGCGTGGTGTGAGAACTGTAAGAAGTAATGGCGACGTGTCATCTTATCGAGTCCTGTCCCTCTCGGTATGCGAGTCACCGCTTCTCAGGATAAAAAGTTGGCACACGCGTATCAGTTAGTGTGCGACGACGCGAGCTTGCGGGACCTCAGCTGAACCCGAGGGGGCCTCACATCTGTCGAGAGGATAATTCCCGAGAAGGTCCTCGAGGTAATCCATCCTCTCCTCGGTCAAGCTTGGACAACGATTGGCTGCCTCGATCGGGAATACGAACGGTAGCGTCCTGTCGAGCGTTCGGATCGGATTCCGGAGCTGGCAAGTTTCGGGGTACATACAGCCAGGCGTCAGTTGGAATCTTTCGAGGAGCTCGAACATGCAACCGTTAAATTGTCTCGTTCTGAGTCATCAGGTCACTCGAATGAGGTTGAATGTCACGTTACGACAGCTCTCGCGACGGTCATCTTCGCACAGGTCGAGTCAGCTGAGACTCCTGTTGGATATCAATGCGTGACAGAACAAATCGGGAGAGCGCTATGGACGAGATCGTCAAGGTCGTCATTCAACATGTCTGAAATGCGCTCGATAGGTCTTATGGCGTCTCGATAGGTTCCGTTGAGTAGCTCCTCGTAATGTGTGGAAGTCCATGATCCGTTACCAGTCGGTCCGATTCAGCTCCTGCCCGAAAAGAAGGTTCGATGCAGATTCGTAACTATCTCGTCGTGAATAATTCATTAACGCGCGCTATCAAATCATCCCGAGAGACTCGGTCATTCGGAACCGTCGAGTATCTGTCCCGAACGCTCTCCATCGACCCTCCCCGTACCACAGGTCCTCGCTGGAATTAAGGCTCCGAGGTCGCTCTTAAGAGCTGCCAGCTCCGTGACGTTTCGCGAGCGCTGCGGGTATTTCAGCGAGAATCCGGAAGCTAATTGAGTGTCTCAACGGCTTCACGGCGAGTCTCGCCGACGACTCGTTCCTCGATGGAAAAGTGGACCAGAAATCAGAGGAGAGCATCAACTCCCCGCGGTTCCATTCCCACACGAGTCCGATAGCGTCGGATGTTTGGTCGGCGGAATTTCCGTCATATTCCGCTCCCTGTATGTCTTTCACCTCGATCCACTGCAAGCTTTCTTTGAAGGGGGTACCGAAAGTCGCACGGCTCAAAAATTCACTCCGGCGTTTATACGGAGAGGATGGCGATCACGATTTGGTCCGTCGGGTACCGACAGCGACTTCACGATCGACCTGTCCCCGACATCGCCTGGAGATGGTTTCTATTCTCGATGCCATTTATTCAATCTTAGTTAGATTCAATCGCAGTTCATCGTTCGTCGAGTTCGGATGGCGCGCGCTTCACGAGGCGGGAAAATGACGGAGTCTAGGAAGGAGGCCGCTCCGGGATAGCTGCCTTCTCCGATCACAAACCGATGAGCTCTCGAAGAATGCTCCTCGATTGGAATGGGGAAACGCGGTCGTGAACGCGATCTCCCGACCCGATTAGGAAAATTCGGTAAAGCATCGGAGAAAGGCATTCGCATTCCTGTCCCCAAGCCCTCACGGCGGAGCGCCAAGACTCGTCGGAGATTCCTGGGAGATTTGAGATCCTAGCGCCTCCCACTGAAAGTGAAAGGTCTTCCGGGGAACTCATTCGTCCCTCATCAACCCGATTACCCGCTGGTGGAACTTTTTGTTGGAGCACGAGCGGTCCGGGAGAACGACACCATGCGAATCTCCCCGCAGAGTTACGATCGATCGCCTGTTTGAGCACTCCACTTCTAGATGAATTGTTATCGTTCGTAACCCTAAGGCTGGTGACGAGTCTTCGATGAAATGGAATAAATCGTACATTTGTAATCCCCATTTGTACATCAATAACGGCAGCGATTATCCTTCCCGTGGAACTGACATGGTGAAACCCCTCGAGTCTGTCCGTTATCCAGAACCCTACTTCCGATCCAGAGCAGAATCCCGAGCCGGAGGTACTCAAATCATGGGAAGTGAATCGAGACATTCCTTGAGCGATTCCGATCAAAGTCCTCGAATCGGTGCAGATTGAGTCCCAGCGGATCTGTCTCATTGACTCCTCTTGATATTCCAATCGAGGAGAATCTGTTTTCATTGACACGGATTCTCAGAGATTCCAGGACGGTATTGCGGGACTTCCTCATTGAGGTTGAAGAAAAGTGGAGAGCTCCGGAGCATAACTTCGAGGAGAAGTCTGGCTGGTCCCCAGCTCCTAGTCTTCCTAGTGAGTCATGACAGGCGAACGTGCCTTTCGGTCACCACGCGAGGAAGTGCTTGAAGAGGCTCAGTTTTACGAGGTGGTATCTCCTAGACAAGGTTCTCAAGGTTCTCTTCATCAGCTTAGTAGCTCTGATACTGGGTCCGGACGACTGTGTATCGTTTAGCCACTGCACTGGCAAGGAGCAATTACGAACACAACTCTGTCGCTTGTTTCCCTGGATGATCCAAATCCCCGAGCCTCACTTCTTCCGTGTTCGCTTATTGCTGTGGTTGTGATTCTGTCTTTACCGTCAGCGCAACAGGTTCGGTAGACCCTGACTGAGGCAGGGGAGCCGACCATCGTGGAGAAGTGGCCAAATCAAAGTTTTCTTCCACTCGCCTCGCACATCATCATTTTCCAGCGTGGCAGTCGGCTACGCGGTCGACCCGGCAAAGCTTGGGAGTGCGGAGAAAGAGCATTTCCAAGTATTTCTGGAGCGTTTCACCATTTCAGAGTCGGAGAAAAATGACGGCAGCGACGAGATGGGGACTTCCTCGTCTTATTTGTTGCTCACGAAAACCTCTCGGATCCCGACTTCGCGGGCAAGATCAAGAGCTTCGATCGGCTCGCATGCTTGGCTCCTCGGGATGATATTTCCGAAGGTCGAATTACCTAGGTCTCCTCCAGGTCGAGTCGGCAGCGACGAGTCGCAACGTTTTCTGAGATAGCTCTCGGTCTCCCTCGAGTATTTGACACCACCCGTCGGCAACACGCTACAGAAGATCGAACATCAATCCGGACATCAATCTCCGTCTCTCCGAAGAACGAAGACTCGAGTAGAAGAGTGTCCTGAAAGATGACTGGAAGGTCTCGTTTCGTGGCTCTGCCTACAACCCGATCCGTTCAGTATGCCGACATCTCCGCGATGTCATCGGACACTTCAAAGTTGACAGTGTTGCGTTCTCACCGCACAACTCGCAACGGCTTCCATCGGAGATTCCTGGTCGTTTGGCCGCTTCATATTTCAATGCGAGTCTCTGGAACACATGAGACTCGGATCAAGCTCCGACCCCGCAAAAGGCCAAAGTCGCTCGTTCAAAATGTCTCGCCAATGCTGCCAAACGTTCGCTGATTGCAGAGGAACGACTTTCTTGCAGCGTTTCCTGCATCGGTGCTCCGAAGTTGCTCTCCACGGTACCTACATATACTTCTAAAACGTCCACTCGCTCGTCGTTCGCCGAGATGACCGGATACGTCGATTGACTCGATTCCGCGACCTCAGAGGGAGACGGAATGGCGTCGACGGTATTCGTTCGGACAAACTTTTCGAGACCGAGAGTAATGTTTTCAATGCGATTGATTGTTAGGCATCCATCAAAGGATGCTGCTCCAACGACAATTGAATCATCATCTGAAGTTCGAGCGGGCCTGCTTCGGTGGGCTCTCATTTCGCTTCATTTTCCTCATGTCCTTCCGACGAGCTTTAGACTCACGAGTGAAGAGGAGTATTGTATTCGGACTGATATCGCTGAATTGAAGAAAGCGATGCGTTTCTATCCGATCCGCTTAACGGAAAAGCGTCGACACCGCCGCCTATCTTTTCTTCATCTATAGATATATGGGCGGTGAGAGGAAACGGTGGACAAAGTGACGAAGCCGAGGGCGATGTTCGGACGGAGCAGATCAGCAGGAGATCCGGGAGACTTCCGGTTTCGTGGAGCGGCGCGAGGGATCGAGTTGATTCCCGTCAGGGACTCCGCCCGTCCCGGCCGTCGAATTCTCCATTCATGCGTTCAACGCGTCATTTCTCGCGTCAGATAATTCATCGAGATCGGGATATCAAAAAATCCCTGCGGGACCGGTCCATTGCGGACGGCGTTAGCGCCGCCATCGGTCCGTAACCGCAATAAGAACTGCGGAGGGAGCAGTGAGGTCCGGAAGACATTCTGAATGCTTACGACCTCTCCGAGCGAATTTTTTTTCATTCCTCGACTCCAACATACACCCAGATGAATGGTGCGGAAAAATTCAAATTATATTTTGACCGTGTCAAGAGAAGCATATGAACAGCATGCTCCGTCGCGCCGCCGTACCGAGCGCCGGGTGATATGCTGACCGAGCGACAGTGAGATGACACAGTACATACCATTCGCTGTCGGGTCGGCACGGGCAGACCGTGCGCGTTGACGTAGCTGTCACCGTTGCCCGGCAAATCAGGAGATTTGCTTTGTCGCTCTGGCCGTTGCGGTATTGCTCTCCTCTGGTTTTCTTCGTGGCTTTCCTCCGCTTCATTCGACCGTGTGGTATTTGATGGTTATTTCTGCTAATGGTCGTTGCTATGAGCACGGATTCCCATATGTACTACAGAGCTATGCGTAGGTGCATGAGCGACATCGTCCCGTTCGGCTGGGACTGAACTCGAATGGGCCATGCGGAGAAGGGCCCCACAGCGGACTGATTCGAGTGTCGGCTCCGTGCAGCTGGACGGCCTACTCGGGAATGACGTATGACCGTTGCGTGCTGGCTCGTCGGCCAGGTAAGCACTTCCCTTTCGAGTAGAGAACATCTTCGGACTCGCGGTCGTCGTTCCGTGCCAGCCGTTATCAGGAGCGACGGGGTTTCCATTCAGTCGTTCGCCATACGGGAATTATTCTCCGATCACGCTGCGTAGACTCTCAGCTCCCTGACGGGCATCTGGTGGGAAAATGAGGGAAAGGCGAGCAACGAGGTTCTCCCAGCTCCAGCCCAGGGAAAGGCTTCCTCGACCGAAGTATGTGTCCGCGGGGAATCACTCGCAGTCGATTCAGGACCGGCCGATTCACACCGCATCCGTATGTACATCGATCGCCGCCATTTGTACCGGAGGGGAAATCCCCGAGCCTTGCTCCCTGTCGAAGTTGCTTGCACATTGTTTCCAAAAAGAAGGGCCTCCGTGCCATCTCTACGAATGCGAGGATTCTCTTGAAATTCCTAGCCGTCGGGGGTCTCGGGGACAGTGAGCAACAACCGGCTTGTCAAGCATGTTTACGAGGAGTAGACTCACAGATGTCAGCCGGCATGTTCTCCTCTACGGTCCCCACTCTTTGACTCTTTCGGAAGCTATGCGGTCCCTTCGCGGGGAATGCATTACCTACTAGCTCCTCGGAAGTAATGCTGAGCCGTCTTCAGAAATGATACAAGTGCGCCAAGTGCTCATGTGAGGGGAAGCGTCTTGTTCGATGTAGATCGAGGAAACTTCACTGAGAGCCTCTCCTGATGGCTCGCTGTGTAATACCGTAGGATCAACACATATATGAGGAACACGAGGGATGTAGGAACATTCTCGGAGAATTCGAACGCAATGACAGCGTGAGCGAAGGAGGCCTAGGACTACGAATCTCGAGCTGACATCATAGTCGGCATCTTCCAGACGGCGCGATAAGCGAGCGAAGTGATCCGATGGAGACTATTTGTGGTAAAACCCCATCGAGTTCCTTTGAAACGTCCCTGAAGCGTACCGGGGCGCTCAGAATTTCCCCTGGAAATCGAGCGAGGTCTCAGAGCTTATGCACGGGCCGTTGCATAAGGGACACATTGTCGTTCGACCGAAAAAGCAATCCCTCTACCGTTATTATTACAAAAAGACTCCAGCGCTGTCGTCAGCTGCCGCTTCATTTAATTGTTTCGGGCGATGCTTCGGCTCCAGAAAAATGCCGCTAAAGCCCCCATGAATAATTAATGCATCTCGGACGTTCGGTCGGACGGACGAGCGGTCAAACAGAAGAATTGCCGGTCCCCCTAATTTGCCTTGACGAAAAGCAAATCCGCAAGAGCTTTGAAGTTCTGTTTTACTGACGCTTCGGTTGCCCGCGCTCCTTACAGCCTCGGGGATTCCGAATCGACAGCGTTCAGTCGAGGTGAGGTGGGGTCGTGGGAGGGTGCCTCCCGACTTAGGATTCAGAGAGTGGATCCGGTGACGTAAAGGGGGATGTGGAGGGGGGCAGAGGGCGTTCTTCTTCTCCCGGAGACCGACTTGCTAACAGCCGCCCCCCCTTCCCCCTATCCTCTAGGAAGGAAGCAAGGCACGCAACGCATGGATGGAAAGAAAATTCCTTGAGTTTCCGCTGCAGAATCCCGTGTTCCGCTGCGCGACCGCCAATCACTTCGAATGGTTATCATTTCCATCTGTCTGTGTACACCGGATGGAGAGAAGCTCGACATATCCGCTAATGCTCTCGCTTTGCCCTGTCCTGAGAGACTTTCCGACGCATCGAGAACTGCCCGTCAAAGCGAAATTAGGATATCACACGCTTCAATGCATGCGGTGATGTGCGGTTGCTCCTGTCGACAAGTGAGCTCTCTTTGAAGTCGGCACTCTGAAACGAGACCCCCCCCCGCGCCACTTGGCTCCAATCCAGTGGACCGCGGTCCGAGCTGCAGACGCTCCATCGGGGACCTCGTGATCATCGAAGACCAAGTGGCTGGCGGGCCGACTGATCTACCTCTCCGACCACCTGCCGGCTGAGTAAGTGCATAATTGACCGATTGCTAGCCATGAGAAACAAACAGACTGACCGAGCGGCTATCTGAATGGAGCATCTGCGGACGCAAAACAGCCCACCGAATTAGGGATTGGAATGAGACTGTGGGGCTGAATTCGGCTGTTTTGCAAATTTGTGCAGGGGTGCGTGGGGCTTGGCGTATCAGACTAATAGACTTTTGGCCGCTCCGAATGCCCTAGAGATCAGGAACTAATTTTTTCTTGCCGACTGCCACGTTCGACAGGCCGCATCCGCTCCCGAAGGAGTCAACTAATACCCTCGTTTCGGTCATTGTGCTCAAGCCGGAAGAATTCTCAGTTAGCCGCAAATGAAGTTGCTGGCCACCATGCTCATAAGGAACTTGGCTGACTCTTGAGAATAGCGTATTAAACGCGGTATCGCGGAAGTAGATAGCTTTTTATAGCTCAGACTCGTTTTCCCTCGGACTCTCCCGCGTCCGAGCGGAGAAGCTGGAGAATCGTTTTTATAGCGAGATGGAAATTAGCTGCGGAGGGAATCCCATAGGAAAAAAACGGCAGCAGAGGCTCTCAAAGTTCCGGGCTCCCTCCGAATGAATTCCTGCAGAGGGATCATTGATATGATCCGTTCCGCGATCGATGGATGCGACGCCTCATAGAACAGGATGTCGTTGATCGACTCTCAGGAATGAATCGCTCACAATAATTCCCTTACGCGCAAGTCGACGGGATCCTTTCCCGTTCCGTTGACGTCCCAGAACCGGTACGATGGGAGCTGTCGATCAGCGAAGCTCGGACTTCATCAACGAACTCACCTGCAGATAAAATTAATTTCGTTACTTCTCGAGCGATCAACGGAACGGATCCGATTCGCTTTCTAGAACATTCCGCGAACGATACTGGGAGGAGAAGCTCGAGGAGCTTCACGACTGCAACGCGTCTAGGGAAACTCCCTCGGCTGCCTGAGCAGTCTCGTTCCTGCACCGCACTGTTTACTCGTTGATCGCTTCGTCCGACGGATCTCGGCTTCGTTAGCCTCTGTGGGCATTACACGAGGAACCAACTCTTCATTCGTCGGTCCACAACGCGCCTTCGGTGCCACAGCATTCGGTACTAATGTCATTAACTCAAATAAGGCGAGCTCGCCGCAAGGGAGTAGATCAAGTGACCGATAAGCAGAATCCACGGATGGAAACTTTCGAGGAACATTGATTCGCTGACTGCGTGATCGCCCATACTAATGTTCAGTTGGAATTCACTCGGTGAAAGCGGTTTGCGAGACTCGCAAGGAGTTACCCGGATACTTTCCGCTCGATTGTGCAGGCTTGCTATTGCAAAAATTAACGAAATTCCACTCACGAGCGCTTCAACACGTGCGAAGCAACGAGAGCGGAACTAACAGCCAACAACGCAGAGCAATAATAACAACAGCACAGACAAGCGCGGAATGCGGGAGATAAACGACTTCCCAACAAAGTCCGTTCATTCTGACAGCAAGAGTTTGCGGAACTGCAGCCGCGAGAGGCGGAAGATTGAAAAGTTTGCCTGAAATCATTACGAGTTGGAGATGGATTTGAGCCGGGAACCGGGCGAGTTCTCAACTTGAATTAAGCGGCGCCGGTGAAGGAGGGAATTGATTTTTTTGTTAGTAATCGAATAATTTCTCTCCAACAGGTAGTGCGTTAGGCAGGTCATCATAGACAGAAAAAAAGAGTTTTCCCGGCGTCGCCGGCTCGAAGAGGATTTACACATATGATGTGATAGAATTGCGACACTATTGTTATCGTCGTTATCGATACTATTGTTGTTGTTACGAAAGAAACAGCGGGAGAAATATCGGAGCTATTGAGACTGAAAGTTCCCTGAATCGTCTCGGCTACCCACATGGACTGCAGCCCGGGCAGACCTTGCAACTTCTTAGCGATGCTGAAGGACACACGAAGTTCCCGGAAGCGTTTTTCTCTACGGAGCGACAGTCTCGAACTTCCCAGATGGCCGGATGGCCGAGTCCCTCGACGGCAGCCCAAACAAACGGGCGGCCGTTGTCTTTGTTTATTCGAGTGGGTGAGTCTCCTCTGTGAATGGGAGACTGAGCGATCCGAGAAAGTTTCCGGCCGTCGATTGTTTTATCAATCTCTCTAGATAAATATCTTCGAGCTGAGAGGAGGTTGTGCCGACCAAGACCGGATTGTCTGGCTCAGTGTCTCCAAGACCCTTGCCATCTGCCGAAATTGACGTTGTTATTCCAAGAACGCTCGTCGCAGCGGATAATTTCCGATGGAGCGCGAACGGATGGATGAGTTTTCCCGTTCATTCCGCAAGCAAAGCCGCTCTCGAATAGGGCCTCAATCTCCTTCTTATTTCCGGGGCATATTAAACTTTCCATGCTATATACGAGCAGCAAGAACCGTCGCCGCAAACGCACAACAAAGCCCAGCGAGTAAGAATGAACGGCGCAACTGGGCGAGGGGAACGATCCGCGGAATGAAGGAGAAATGACTCAGACCGAGAGAAGTCGACGCTTCGCTGCATTGTATATGTATTCACGCGATGCCGTTCCGTCTCTCTATCCGATTGGCGTGATAGCTTTCGTTGCTTGCCTCCCACTAGCATACCGAAGAATAATATATTTGGGCCGTATATCGCCTAGCGCGCTTTCTCTTCCCGCGCATTGGCGTAGTCGAGCACTGATGTTTGGCAATAGATGAGATTCCCAATCTGCGTGGAATCGACTGGAGAGCGACCACGGATCGTCGATAAGAGGGACTGCGAGGGAAGACCTTCACGAGCCCGAAACGTCCGGGGAGACCTCGGAGTCTTTCCGCTGCGCCCAGGGGGTTAACTTCATGCAGATCTTGGGAGCGCCACTGCTTCGTTCATACCGCGGTCCCGAAATTCTAGAACTCGACCGGGGGAAAAACTGGAAAATGCCCAGAAGGATGGACTTTCGGATTGGACGCGAGCAGAAAATAGCTCGGGGGAGTCTGAGAGTCTTTTCGCAGAGTCGCGGGAATACGAAGGCCAGGAGAAGACCAAAGCACGCTCCGCCGTGAGCGAGGAGCCTGGGGGATCGGTTTTGCGAGGCAAGCCGTGAGAATGCCCGAGCTCGGACCCGCTCTTCCTTCCGGACGGCGATAAAGCTACGAGAAAGCATAACGGAGAAAGCGAATTTAGATCACCTGTCACGGCATAAATGACTATGGTATTAAAATTCAATGGTCCATGGAAACAAGCGCAAAAAATTATCCACGCGTCATTCGGTGCTCGTTCCGTTGGAGAAAATTGCTCCCACTCCGTGACTTTATATAGTGGCTCGGGAGCAACGCGCGGGAGTTCTCTGGCGCCTGCGGACACTAGAAATGAAACAAACGATTCAGAATGTCAGAGACACTGCCGCGAGGGCCGGCAGAAGGCCAGCGCCGGCACAGCTGCTTTTGGCAGCCAGATAGCATCGGATGAAGCCGCTTTTCCCCTTCAGTCACTCTTGTCGCGGAATCCTCCGCTATCGGATTTAATAAGGTGCCTCAATGTTCGGCTCGAGCCTCCACAGCTTCCGAATGAATAGTTTCCGAGTCCTTGCTGTAGAATCGATGATAGCTCCCATTCGCCCTGGATAATTTCGGAAGAAATATATACAAGGAGTATTCCCCCGATTCCTCTCAAGCTATGGAATCGGAGCCATCATCGTTTTCGGGGCTCTCGACGTTCAGAAGTGTCCAGAGAAAATATCCTGCGCATGAGGGTCTCTCGGGGGTGTAATTATTGCCGTAACAATACGCAATTAAAGCGCCCCGGATCCCCAAGGAGCGGAAATCACCATGTTCGCAAAGCTGGAAGCCCCGAAAATCCCCCTCTCGGGACGCCATACGGGGAGCACAGCCTATCGACGGAATTTCTGGAATTGTGCGGCTCTGCCCCCGATTTCGGTTTGAGGTAAAACCCGCCTGTGGTTGTTGGCGATTGCTCGCTGCGCCCACCCATTCTGAGCCTTTGCCGTCACGCCGCGCGTTCCGTTCCGGAGGGCAATCTTTTGGAGAGAACACGAGTTTCGGACGGCTGATGGCAGCGTTTTTCGTGCGTGAGTTTGTAACACATGTCATGGCTTTCCCATTACTTGCCTTGCTTTGATCGAGTTCGTGCCCCGAAGTGGCGGTACGTGAGCAACATGCAAAGTCTGGGTAAATTCCTCCAAGGCGACTGAGTGGGGTGAACACCGAGGCAAATCTTTTTCACCGAATCCTTATTGGAATGATGTATACCTGAAGCCTCACCGCGAGGAGCAAGAACGGAGAGGAAACTGCCAGAGGAATCCTGCCTTTTCCTAGTTGGGAGAACTAGCCAATCGATTCTGCGGGAACGAGGCAAAGCTTATTCAAGATCCGTCCGACCCAAACGCAGACTCGAAGTTCTCAACGCATCTGACGTCGGAGAACGACTCCATGGGGGGGGTGAAACGGTCGTCAGAGGCTGCGTGGCTGGCTCCCGACGCGGAGGAGGGTCACCAAGGAGGATTGGTGAGGACCATTGTTTGGAACTCCAGAGATTCGGAATCGGCTCACGTGTCGGTCAATGCGAGAATATCTGTTCGATCCCATTCAGGGAATTCACCAGCTGGTCACTGTGTGGTTCTGACTGAGTCGTGACGTAGGATTCGAATGTTCGCCTTGATCAATTAACGGTCCTCAAGAAGAAACGAGTGGCCGTGAAATAAAAGTCGGACGATTTCTCCGTCGGCTCCGTCTCACAAGTCAGGGGCAGAGAGAAGATGGGACGAATTTAACTTCAGTTTTTTTCTCCGTGTCAGAATGAGAACGGAAGTCGCATGGAGAACGATAGGGCATGGGCTTGCTGGTGAGACGCGATGACAAATTGATGACCGACATCCATCAGCCGGGTCGCGTGTTGCTTCGGGCTGGGCCGCCTAAATCTGTGATCTACGTCCGAGAACATTATTGCAAACTGTGAATTTATGCATCAATCTTCATACTTTTGAGGTATCTTCCATTCAGCACGACTTCCCTTCAACAAGACGCGAGATGGAGCAAGACTCATGGTGGGAGAATCAAGCCTGTGACATCTTTCATTTGCAGACGGGAAGACAAGCACAAGATGTATTTTGTCATATGAGAAGATTTAGGAGCTTCCTCCCACGACCCGTCCCTGGAGCCTCGGGAAGAATTGTCAAACCTCATCCATACGGCCACGACAATCTTGACGTTGGGTCGCTGGGTCTGTTTACCTGTCGACGTTCCTCTCGACTGCCATGCTGAAACTTACAGCCTATCAGCTGAGCATGCCCACTCCACGGTTTCTGCGTCGCGAGTCTTTCTCGTCATCATCGCTGACGTCGGCATGTCAGAACTTTTATTTCACGCGTCGGGGGGAAGGTGACCTTGACTGTGAATATCCGCCATGGAAGCCTTGAGTCAGCATCGAATCGGCGCCGGACGCGTACCAGATGTTTTCAGACTTAAATATTCTCTAAAATATATTCCCCTCCGAGATTCCCTCCAGCATTTCGCCTGATTCACATTCGCGTGTCTGCAGTTTTTGTTCTGGCCCGCAAATGCGCGACCGTCGCAAGACCTTGGCTCCTGGGTATCGGTGGGAATCGTTTTACCGGCTACCGCAGCGAAAGTTCAACTCTCGGAAGAGCTCCCTCTCGGTGTCGCTCCGAGAGGTCGGAATGACTTATCAGGTTAGGAAACTCGACCACCGGAATCGATTTCCTCAGGGTCTCTGGAGCCCTTCCCCCAAGAGATGAGGATTAGAGTGCTCGAAGGAATAAGGATGAAAGTTCACTTTTGCATGTGAATTCGGAATCATGAAGGTATACTGGAGCTCCGAAGCATGCCTGATTTCCTTTCTATCGCGAGCTACATGTGTATTCCGACGTTTCTGCCATCGATTGCTCATTTATTGCCAGGTCTAGACTGGGAGGCAGAAATCGCATTCGAATTTCACGCCGAATAGCTCAGTAGACTCTCCGATTCGACCCCCTCACCCTTTCCCCAACTCCCTCGCTGCTCGATCCAAGTAGAGCGGAGGGCGACGTGGAGAACCTCTCCGATTCAGACACCGAGCTCATCAACATCGATCTATTACCTCCTCAGCCTAGAATCTTTCCGACCGTGTGGTCTCCTCTCACAGGTGCTCATCACGCTCTCGCCCACGGGATCTCGCAGAACGTGCTCTTCTTGCGGTTCCCTCGCGGAGATCGGGGAGGATGTTGAGGGTTTGGAGACACACATACCTATCCGTGTCTCGAGGACGTGATTATCGGTTTAATCGAGCGAGGCGATAAGAAACCCGATCGGCTCAAGCGAGGAATCATTTCCGTAGGGACCCCGTTGCCTACGCCAGCCTCCTCGGGTCATCTTCATTGAAGGTGTATCGACCACGGAGAAATGACGCATCAGAAAACCGGTGACGCTCATGTCAAGTGGAGGATACGGGCAACGATCGACGTTCTGCGGAGCGCTGAGTAGCGAGACACTCTAGAGGACGAGGAGGAGGCGACGAGCAGAGGGTAGAAGAACGGCCGGCGGATTCGAAGAAAAATCGCCTCTGGAGGTACACCGAGCTTGGCGCGAAACGAGTTGGGGAAATAGAGTCATCGAGGAGGAGCTATGTTTAGCCCGCGTTCAACAAACGCGGCTCCGGAGGAGGAAAGTGGAGAGCTGCCTCAGGGGATACATGAACTGTATCGAGAACTGTTCGGATCAATCATCCCATGTATTGCAGTACAACCTGATGGAGCACTCAACAAACAGTCCTCCAGAGAAACTGCGAGAACGCTAGGAATCCAGGAGCACCCCAGGAGCAGCCACATTGTCCGGAGAAGGAAGAGTCCGCAGGAACAAGCCGGGGAATTCCTCATGTTTTCTCCCAATCAGCATTGCCGAATCGAGGGCAAGAGTATCCGTGCTGGGAGCACACCCGAGAGAATCGGGCCATAAAGAGGAAGAAAGTTGAATCGAGAGCTTCATAGAGATCTGACAAGGGACGAAGATGTCCGCGTGGCATGCGGTTCACCGAGCATGGAATCGGGGCGGGGCATAAGTTTTTCAGGAGGGACGAATCGGGGAAAAGGGCCAGACACACGATGGGAAAATGAAAACGCTCTCGCGGACGCGGTCAATGGATCAATGCGTTCGATAGGATGTCGATCATAGTCCAATGTTGAAGCTGGAGTTCCAACCGAGATTGAGGAGATGGCGTCCGGAAAGCGTGACACAGAGAAACGCATATTAGTCGCCGGATCAGAGGCATATACGGGGTCGTCGGTAAAATACAGAGGAGAACGGCTACCACGGAACCGGCGATCATGGGCTAATAAAAACAATTTGGAACGATAGGAGCCACGATGGAGAAAAATGGCTGCGACGGACATCCCACGCCTAGTTGGATGTCGGAGTCGAACTGTCTAGTCTATTGCTCCCCCCGGCGGAAATCGTGCGAGAAACACATGACGGGTAGCCGCTCCCTGTGTCCTATACGCTTCCGCGCGCTTGAGTCGAGAGATTTGTCGGCGGTGATCATCCCCGCCCGTTGTCCAGTCCACCTGCTGTTTGAAGACTCCCCATCGGACACAAGGACAGGTCACCGAATAGCAGCGGAGCTTCTGCCCTCTCGTTCCCGATCGTACGGGCGATGATGACAGGATAATTGCTGGCAGAGAGCCGTCTAGCACAAAAGGAACAGATTAATAACCTGCATTTTCGACGGGGGCGGCAAGCAATTAAGTTGATTGCTTCGGTTACGCGCGGCTCAAGGTTGGAAATTAATTCAAACACGGACATATAGACACTTGTCAGCTGCCGTCAGGGCCACTCGTTTCGTTCGACAGCAGGAGATGCGGCCGTCGAACGTGGGCGGAGGTTTTTGCGGAAGAATACGCTGTCTCCGTGAGTACCGCTCAACAGCTTGCTTGTCTTATTAGATGAGCTATTAATACCGAGGGAGCGACAATTTGTTGTACACCTGCGTCAAGCGGAGGGACGTTCGAGATGTTCAGGGCAATCGCATGGCGAGAAGGACTGCGACAGGTTGCGGCGTTTTGTCGAAATGTTTGCGCATGGTGATTAGACGGAGATCGAGCCATATATGCGACCGCTCGACTCTATCGGGCCAGAATGGACTGCTATGATGAAAAATGCGTTTGATCCACAGGTAGACGATGGAGAACCGATTCCCATGTAGCGGAATGCGCGGCATGTAACAAGCAATATCCGGAAGGCATGAGCGAATGGGGGAGAGCGGGACACGATATTCTAAGGAATAGCACAGGAATTACTTATGCACCAAAGATAAAGAATTCACCTCGGTAGAAACCGAGTGAGTGAAGGCAGACGAGGTCTAATTTAATGAGTTCCTTGCTTGCGGGTAGCGAACGCTTGGTCGAGCAAGATCCCTCTGTCTTCCTTGGGTAAATAATTTTGCCATTTTGGTCACGTTTCTCTTGTAAATAGCTCTACGTTGCTCTGGGCACCGGTGGATCCGTTTTTTCCTCTGCAAATTTTCTTCTCGGTACTACCTAGGATTAGTCCTGTCGAAGCCCGTTACAAGTCGCACCGTGCCGGCTGACTACGCCTGCTGAGGCGACCCTTCGCTCCGCTCCCATTCCGTTCCACCGCAGATCGAAGTCGACGGTCCCCTTATTGCAGACATAACGGACGGAAATGGAACGTTTTGCTCACATCGGGAGCTGTTATTCGTGATTGATCCTCCCACTTGTTACCGATTCGATTTCGGTTATCGAGGCTGGCAGTCTCTCGTGTAGGGCCTTTTCGGTGTAGGTATTCGTTTTCCGTTTCTTTCAGCCGACTGAGAGAGGCAGCCGAATACCTCCAAAAGTCCTGTGTTCTTAATCCAACGCTCAGGGCAGTGTCGTGCGAATATTCCCGTCTCAGCATGACTCCTCTCTTGGAGTAAGGATGGCTTGTAGCCGGAGCGGGAATGGCTGTCTCGCTTAGTCACAAACTGCGAGTTTCGTTCTTGCATGTTCCCTCCCTGAATCGAATCAGTGCTCGCACGTCACCGAATCCCTCGATTGAAACCCCGGATCCCCTCTCGAGCCGGGGACGGAACGGAACCGTTTTTCGATTTGGAACGAAAACATTCGCCCGACTGATAAGAATCGTCATCGAGAGGTGACGTATTCTCCAGTTTCTATCAAAGACTCTACGGGGGATCGCTTGTGAAATGCGTCTCGACTGTCTTGCTCCGCGTCTCTTTATCAGCGTCGAGCAAACAGTCGAGATGGGGTTGCGGGATAAGGATGAGATCGGGCTTTTTATTTGAAGAAGATCACAGTCCGAACTGCCAATCGCAGCAGTCGCTCGCTGAAACTTGCGTTCATTCGTTCGTTCAGAAACAGCCACGAGCGACTCAGCACCGTCAGCATCATACGGCCACCGCTGGAAGCAGTTTTCCTTTCTTCTCTGTATTCTCACGCACAGGCGCTTCCTTCGACCGCTTCCGCGGGAGAAGGGAAGAATGGAGATTCGGCTGCAAGGTTGCATCGGGAGGTTGGCGTTTCGACTGTTCAATAGCATTTTCTTTCCCTTAACATCAATGGCAACCTCAGTGAGCTATGCAGTGGCAGGACCGAATTGATGTGCGACCGCGGCAGGATCAGAAATATACTGGGTCGATATTTTATCGATGAACCGGAGGATTCCTTGCATTCTCCCAGATTCCTCTCCGATTCCCGTTTTTTACCTCTCGAGCTTTTCCCATCCCTCGCCAAGAGGAGGCGCCTTTTTCGTAATACTCGACGCACTCAATTGTAAGTGAGCATGCAATCGGCTGACTTGGGACTCGGCGACAAAATTTCGTCTTTTCGAGCGACGACGTATTTTTCAACGTCCGTTTGCGCTGCTTCTGCCCGTAGACAATCGGAAACGGGGTTTCTCGACTTTTCTCATCGGGATCCGGGACATCAGAATTTTGGCATGAACTTTCGGAGGCCGACTTCCCGAAAGCGAAGGGAGAAACCTCCCCTAGAGATTCAGCTGCTCGGATGCTCGTGTGCGGATTGCTATATCTTCTGGCAGGGAGGCTTCATCTTAATCGTGAGCGCATCTTTCAAGCCGCCGTTCCTGGGGCTCAAGGGTAGACGGAGTCCTGCTCGAAGCCAGAGTGTGTTCCCCAGAGGGAGATATCATTACAGACGATCCAAAGGATATCTCGCACGGAACGATCCCGAGTGGTCCTATGGGCTCGAAAGTTACGGGACGGAAACAAAGTTGGGGCCCACAAACTCTTCGCGCCTCAGCGGATATCTTTTGACGGTGAATTTGCGAGACAATGCACTGACCCATTTCAAAGACCTCGCGCTTCGAGGAGCGGTTCCAAAGTTTCCGTGAATAGCCCCGACTCTTTTTTCGACTCCGAACGATGCCGTCCTGTCTCCGGACTCCTCCAAATCCATCATGTTCTCAACGGACGACCAGGTATCCTTACCGTCTCCAATATTCGCATTGTCATGGATTTACGTCCTACCGAGCTTCACAACACAATACCATGGGAGCTCCGGTTGAGTCAATGCAGTCGGACATGGGGCTCGAAGAGCGGGTCGGTGATGTCTTCGTCAATAAAAGTCCTGTCCCGATAGGCACATACATATCAGCGGTGTGCGACACGACCCGGGTCTAGTGGACAGAAGTGGACAAGGGCAGAACCGCCCCCCGGGTCGAGTCAGTCGATCCGTCGGTGAGCTGGCCGACGGGTCGTTCGTTCGGTGAGCCGTTCATTCGAATCATCTCGTATGTTAGTCCAATGTCTTCTGTACACAAGCAAGCCCGATGTAGCGACGCCGGTCGCAAACTGGTCCATCGAGACAAACTAGTTCTGCTACTCGTTTATCTGCCTGCAACATCGACCTGAGACGAACATCTTTATGAAACAACAAACCTAGGCTACCATATCAGCTCCCCAACAGGTGCTCACCGGTATGTTGCTCCGTGTAGTGCGGACAAACAAACAAACAAAGAATAACGAGGGAAGCAACACGGGCAAACGACCTTACGGAGGGACCGAGTAGAAGCGGAATTTCGCAAGAGTCGTCCGTTCCGCAGACGAGGCTGTCGGAGGAGAACGCGTCCGGGGATTGAAATCCTCGATTTGTGCTCTAAAAAATGAGTCATGTCTGCGGCTCGGCGAGACTCGTTCCGCCAGTTTCCACCGAGAGCTCAGACGACATTCTTTTCCGCCAGCAAACTGTACGGCCTGGGTTCCTGAAAACCCTTTGATCGCTTTCTGAGTGACTCGGAGCAAGCCCGCCCGGACGCACAGCTCCGTTTTTTCCCCTCAACGCGACGGTGTACGGCGAGCTATGAGTGTTTGTGAGTTCCTCTTCGTCTTTGTCGCCTCCTAACTAGCCTGGCAGCTCGTCATCAAGCCGAAACGCTCGCAATGGCCCTCTGTTGCCCTCTGGGCGCCGTCATTTGCTTTTTTGAGCCTCTATCTACTTCCTTTTTTTTAATCCATCGCATTCGTCGCGCGGTGCTCGCCCGCCTCTCCCCTCTTGCCAGCCCTCTTCAGCCTGCCACGCGTCGACGCGGTTCATGTCCCCGTTATTGCTGTCGCCATTCGTTATGTAAACTTCGGAATCCGCTACCATCGTGGAAAAACGGGTTTTCTCTCATATGAATGCCTCCGAACAATCATACTCAAGATGGCCCTCGTCCGTATGCGAACACTCAGCCGTTAGCCTCCAACTTCGAATGTGACTGACCGCTGGAGGGATTGCTGGAATCCTCTGCCAACTGATTCTCACTGACCTCGGAAACTCTCGCATCACGACGATCATCGCCGTCGAGAGGGACATCGTCGCAATGCCAGGACAAAAAATCCGGAACGTCAAATGACCTGCAGCAATCACGGATGGGTTCGGGCCTGTCTCGCCGACAGGCTCTCGGACCCGCTGCGGCCATCATCTGAATTGCGGTCCGTCAGTTCCGACATGGAGACTTCAAACGCGATAGAATGTCAACTACCGAGAGTTCGGAGTTTTTCCTCGCTCGCCGGGGAGGAGGAATAGCCGCGTCCGGAGGTCAACGACGCACTTTCGAACGAAAGCGTTCGCTGGCTCCACTCCCAATGAGGCCGGCAGCGAGAGATCCGCCTCTACATGTAGTCGACAGAATCAGAGTGGTGCTTGTTTCGAAGGCGGATCAAGTGTGACGACGCACAACAGCGCTTTCCTTGTTCTCATCTGCCGACGCCCCTGAAGATACGCCAAGAATGTCGCGGAATGATCGCACGACGGAGTTCCTCTTTGCTGCTCAAGACCATTTTCCTTGGGAGGGGTCGGTCTTCCAGGAGTTCGTATGTCTTGTTCGTCTGTCTGTTTCGGATTCCGCAGAATGTTTGCCCTCTTCGAAAATCGTCCGTGCTCCAAGTGACAGCGGCTCTACGACCGCCACAAGGACCTCTGGGTTTTGCAATTCGAGTGATAGTCCTGCTGACTGAGTTTCCTCCAAGACGAATGATCTCCCACCAGGCATTCCGCTCGTCCCGGGCCTCGGGATGCTCGAGACTAGGGCGTGGACAATCCCATCCAATGAAAAAATCCATAGACTCCATTTCGAGCTGACAAGAAGTTTTCTAAGGCTCCGTTCGTTGGAATGCATGTCTTCCGCTCGAGTATGTCAGGAGTTCCCATTTCATTTTTCCCCAAGGATGAGTTTATGGACAGAGTAAACAGGTTGTCGTCAACAAATACCTCACGCACGCAGTACATCTCCCCTCGGACTTCATCATACCGATGCGTGCCGTCTCGGTGTTGCTGGCGTCAATACGATGACCTCTGGAAACTCGTCCCGAAAGACCGGTCGAGGCCTCTCACTTTTATTCCATGTTCTCATGATCTCCGTTTCCCTGTCGAGTTTTCCTCCCGTTCAAATCTCGGGGATTTCCGCCCGGAGCTCCAAGAGAAAATATTGTTGTCTGGATTCCGAACATGTTTTCGTGCGAGATCGCCGACCGATGCGCAAAAAGAACTCCTCGCAGCATAACGCTACACGAATAGCGGAAGCTGATCATCGCAACGAACCGTGGAGAATGTGACATTTTTATTGTTCCGGTCGAGAACGGTTGGGACGGAGCTGTCGCCCGAAGGTTCAAGCGCGTTCGAGCCGTCATCGTCCTTCGCTGATGCTGCTCAGAGCTCATACTTTCCTCGTAAGCACGATTTCTCCTAAGGAATCGTATTCACGACGGTTGCGGATTGAGGGAGCGCGCGCTGTGTGCTGTAAGTCGGTCCGTCGCGCTCCGAGAATTCTCCGGGCTTTTGAGGGTCATGATTCGGTCATTTGGCATCGGGCATGATTCAGCCCCCGCCCCCCTTCCCTTCCCCACACCTCAGCACTGCGATGAGCACATGGGCGTCCCTCCACGTGAGGCATGTAATTCCAGTCGGTCGCGCATTTTCTCCTCGTTCCCGTCGGTGTTGGCCTCAATCCCTCGCGACACTTTTACTCCTTGCTCGTATGAATCCTTCTCAGAAACGATTCCGCGTCCCTTCCGAAACATGCGAAATGTGACCTGCGTTCGCAACGTCGCGAGCACTTCCTGAGGTACGCGGTATCTTGGCGACACACTGCCTTCAGAACGCTGCCTGGACGTGAATCTGCCCGAAACGGGAAACTGTTTCTATCGCTCCCTCTCGCCCGTCCCACCCGATCGGCTGCTGCTGCGAGCGCGATGACGACGACCGGCATCGACGACGACGACGACGACACCGACAACAAAGGCTCCACACTTAACGAGAGGGACAGTGCCCCCACGAGGCCCGCTGTTGCCGTCCGATAAAAGCAGAAAAGTTCCATTCGCAGAAACTGTAGAGCGCACCGACTCTGAACGACCACGGTCGGCGTAGAGCGCAGCAGAAGGAAGGGGTTCTACACCAACGGAGAGCCATCTCACCCCGTCGTCGAGATATTTAGATGAAATTCCGTCCCCATGGACTCTCCTGGCGTCGGATGACACGTCTGTGGAGTGTTACGCTCAGCCTGAGATGTTCTCCTCGAGCAATGAGAACGACTGCTGGCGCGATACTCCTGAGGACGGATGGTGTCTGCCTCGTGGTCTATGGGAGACGGCCGAAACTTTCCAAGACAGGAAGAAGACGAACCGATGGATAAGGGATCCTGATAATCTCGATGATGGAACGGAAACACCGGAGCAGCCTCTCGCCGGGATAGGACGACGTGGGTCGCCCGGAAGGGACCCGTGATACTTCCCGCTGGGTGACTTTCTGGAATCGCGAACCAAGTCGGAACTTTTCCCTTCGACTCGTACAAATGAGCTTGGTATCCAGTTTTGCGAGCAGCTCTGATACCACGGGTCCTACTCGATCCGGTTCGACCCACATATCTCACTGTTTTGCATGCAAGTTGTATGTGGAGACGCAAGCTACGCCTCAGGTGTCTTGTGCCACGCCGCCGTGCGAATGTGTGATGCCACGTCATCTTTTCACGAATCCGCGTTCCCCCGATCTATATTCAGCTCTTCTGCCACAGCGAATTTCCTCGGCGGTCGGCTGCGGAAAAACATTTTGCCGTTGCTAGGATTATTTTGGAATTTCTGCTGCACGTACGAGCGACTGGCTCGCCGCTCACAACACGGTTTGCCTCCCCGAGAATTTGCCTCCCGAATGCGGCCGCATTCTACTGTTTGAGATTGGGGGACAGGGGAAGAGCAACGCAGCAGGAGACGCACCTCGCGGATCGAGCGATTCGGTTGCCAGCTGCGCCTTCCAATTGATGCTAATGTTCCATCGGCGAAAATAAAGCGCAGTATCCCGGGTGTGGGTCGGAGAATGGGGCGTTCTGTTTGGAAGTACTGGGCGTTCGAACTTTATGCGTCAAACGAGCCGAGCCGGCGAGTCCGTCGCCAGTGACTTGCACGTGCGGTACGTCTCCGATCGTAAACAAACCAATCGAACGAGTTGCTATGACCTCAGCCCTCAGCCTCAAGTAGCCGGAGTGGTATTTATCAAATCCCGCGTCCTCATCCGTTCTCGAATCGAGAGTTTTCCACGTAGGGTAAGTGTCTCTCGGGACTCTTACAAGAATGCGATTTCTCCCGATGGGCGGAATCGAGGTCCTTCCGATGGCGACTCCGATTTGTCTCGAACCGTGTGGGGTCACGATACCAACCGTGGACATTCGGCGATAGGTGCCGACTGCCCGCTAACGGTCGACAGTAAGCGATGAACGCTATCTTTAACGCACGCCGCACGAGGGCGGATATCGAGAAGGATAAATGGAACATAACAAATGGACGATAGGAGTGTACAGCGTATAGAATGACTGCGTCGGCACCGTCAAATATCATGATCTACCGAAAAATATCGTTGCATTGCAGCTAGGCGTTCCGTCCGATATTTTCATGTACGAGCATTTGATGCAGCACGAACGAACTGGAGATGCGAGTGCTTTTGCGGAGTCACCGAATGTTAGAGCACCCATCCTACGCAAGCGGGTGTCAGAAGTCGTCCGGAGTGCCGAGTGAATCGCAACCGGGCGAGTCGCGCGGAAAATGTCCGATGCTGGTGTATCTCGCCTCGAGTCGAAGGCTCAGTCGTCCATTTCACCGGACTATATTTACGTTCATGATGCTCATGTTCTTCCTCGGACTAGTTTCGTGCATGCGCGAGTACACGAGCTGGTCTCAGACCGGGACACCGATCGGCAGGATTCGGGTGTGAAATCCGTTTTCATCTGATATGGAGTTTTTATTTAAGGAAACTAGCAATTCGCTGAGCTATCGCATATGCGAAAGTGTCAGTGCGAATACACGCGTGCCACGTCGTCCGATGAGGTTCGTGTGACCCTAATAAGTCTCGATAAATTCCGTCGGCCCTGTGATGTAAAAATCATAAATAAACAGGGTCCGAGGGTCGCTTGCTTCTCATTCGTCCGTGCACAGGCATTCCGCCGTACCCCTCCGTCCAATATCTTCGACGCGGCGGGAGTTATTTTTGTCCATGCGTAGCGACATCGCGCTCGTATTGTTCCTGATCTAGAGCAAGCCGTGCTTGCTGTGATACTCAAACATATGTACATACATATGTATGAAGCCTTTCCTCGTACGTCTTGATACTTCCCCATCGTTAATGATGCGCCGCTGCGCCCGGTTAGTTAGCTAGCAAAAAGACCTTCACTCTTGATTAGGAGCCTAAGTACCTTTTTCGAGTAGCCGTGAGTGAACCGTGGCGAGCAAGACAAAAAAAAGCACCCGTCAGCCTGTTGCAGATGTGAGCTACAAGAGGGTGGCGAGAGGCTTGACACTAACATGTCCGCCGCGGGAGATCGGGGGTGGGTTCGGTCTCGTCTCATTACCGACGGCTTTCCCTCGCCGACGGGCGCCAGCGGAAGCGACTGCGAGATTATCGCGAGCCACCACAAGCTCGCTGGTTACCGAAAAATTCCTTTGTCGAGACACTCATACAACAACGTCCTAGAAAGCCATCCGATGGCGCGAGGATTCGTGAGGATTCGCTGCGGAGCTCATCGGGCGGGTAGGCATTCTCGTCTCGAGAGTCTGTGATTTGGCAACTCCTCGCGAGAGCATCAATCTCAGTCAGAACAACGCGGAAACTCATTGTGGGATTGAAGTTTTCGAAATCATCGTTCGGTGTTTCATACAGATGTTTTCAGACGCCCCTCAGCTCGCTATCTCGAAAGCGCGCCGTCGGCCACAGAATCTGTGTACGACGTGACGTCGCGGCTGTTGATGCACTGGATACGCTACAGATCTCAGATTATTTGTCCTCGCCTTCCCGTGAGATTTCCAGGATATTGCTTGACCACGAGTTCTAGATCATCCATAA
Organism: Galendromus occidentalis; assembly: GCF_000255335.2. NCBI lineage: Eukaryota > Metazoa > Arthropoda > Arachnida > Mesostigmata > Phytoseiidae > Galendromus > Galendromus occidentalis. Next base: position 220,873 of record NW_003804514.1, read on the forward strand.
ATCTCTACGGACGCGAGAGGCGGCGTTGAAAGATGACTTGTAGCGTCAGCAAGCGAAAGAGAGGCGGAAGTGATCGAGAAAATATGAGCGGGGAGCCGCGTTCGGTAGGTGAGAGCCGTCAGGGGGAGGAATATCCGAACGAAAAAGTCAGAAAACTCGGAGGGACGCGGGGAACGCGAAGACTTGGGAAGCGAGAAATCGACTCTGGGTATGTGAGGAGGAGGAGGGGGAGGAGGCAGCAGCTTATACGGAGCAGACGGAGAAGACGGAGCAGTCAAAGGATCTTCCAATTGGAGAGGGAGACTCGAACCGTTAATCAGAGACTTTGTCTTTGTGTGAGCGCGCATCTGTTATCGCTCCTCACTCAGTCTCCGCCATTGGTCTCGCTTCCTCGCCGGTGAGTCGAGGAGCACAAAAAGAGAACTCGGAGAAAGCATATTCGCCTCCCAGTCGGAGAGACAAGAGGAGAATGGACAACCGCCGCCGTCTTCTCCGACTGTCTGTTTCAGGTTATAATTGGGTCGTCCAGCTCGACCCAGGCTCTCACCACGATGAGATGGCATTGTCTCATCATCATTCAAGCTTGGTCGAGTTCCTCGGCAGTGATCGACATGCGATTCAAGCAACCGGTGTAGACCCGGAGTCTTCCGCGATATCGCAACAAGCTTCCTCGTCGTGGCATCGCCTTGTCGACGGTGACATCGTCGTAAAGGTCGTTCTCCTACCCGTCTTTGCTGCATTGTGATCTCAACACATTTAATTACTAGATATGAGCTGGGGGGAAAGCCTTAGAGGCAGCCATTATCGATATTAGAACCTCGACGTGTGTAAGGTCACCGTCTCAACTTTCCTACCTGTTCCCGAGACTGCTGCTCCGGTCAATACCCGAGCTTTGCTGGGTATTCGCTGCGTTCTTCGTTTTCCTTATTCCCCGAGCGGGAGCCGCCCGCGCTCGTTTCTAGCCCAATCGAGTTGGTGAGCTCGTCAGTTACTGGGCAGAACGAATTTCCGAGCGTGCCTCTCGGGTGGGAGAAAACAATGAGCGGCCCACGATAGACCATAATTTACTCCGTGCAGTCTCGAGCTATTCTCACAGTTAAGACCGACAACTTCTAAATTAACAAGGGAGACGTTTCCGAGGATGGTCACCGCTTCTTGGTCCAAGCTTAGTGCCTATCTTTCTCTCTCTCCTTCGACCGGAGCTCCGAGTAGCTCCCAGCCTGTTCGCCTGAGTGACCGAGAGGACCCACTGGCAAGCGAGGAGCGAAGAGGTCCCCTTCATAAGGCCCACGATTCTCGCTGCGGAAGACACATTAGCTCTTCAAGCTCCAGGTGAACGGAACGAACGCTGCGAGCCAAGCAGCCAGCCTACCAAAGGTCTCAGGCTACGGGAGCAACTTTTTCATTATTATCCGACCGAAAACTTCTTTCTCGGTCGGGGCGCTTCCTGCAGGAACCCATCAAGACAGTTGGGAGAAGAGCAAGACAGTGACGTGAGAAAAAGGTGCGGTCGCGACCGCATTTGTAGACGTTGTACTCAAATCGTCCCATGGCGACGGCCGCCGAAGGTCTCTTGTTTCTTCTCGCGAGTCAGCTATCGTTACTCGATTCCGTTTCACAGCGGTAGGGTTCCGAATCGATGCGTGCCATGGCGAATGATATCGGTGAGCGAGCTCAAATGTCCGCAGAGAGGAGAAGCTTCAATCCACGGGCAGCATTGGCCCTCGGAACTCGATCGAAATGGATTGAAGGATTTTGAAATCCCTTGTTGTTCCTGACCGTCGAGCCTGACTCCTATATGTCGCTGAGTTGCACACAAGCGGCGAATAGGGATGTTCCAACTTGGAATGGACTCGAAGGGGGTTTCCGGCAGGATCCATTCCTCGCTTTCGAGGAACAAGGCCTCAAGTCGGTCGACGGGAGCGACTTTCCTCTTTTTGAACAATGATTCCATTTTAGTTTCTAAGAGTGACGCGAGCGATCTGAGTTTATCGTCCCGAATTCTCCCGTCTACCGTTCGAGCCACGGTAGATTCAGTTCGATCCGTCGGCAACCGCCCAGACAGAATCATTTTTGGCCGGAGGATCTGCTCGAGAGCGGCTTTGAGCAGAACCGAGGCATAGTCAGTCGGGAGAGTTTCTGATTTTCACGGGGAATTTCCCGCGGCTCCCCTCCATATGGAATAGCTAGCTGAGCTGCCGAATCTCCGTGTTCGCGGTTCCATTTCCCTCAGAGTTGCTCCTGTGGAGCGATTCCCAAGAATCTCTTCTCGCGGCGGTTCATACCGCGGCACAATCTACTCTCCGGCGGAGCGAGAAAAAAAAACAAGGGAACGCCCGAGAAGAAACGAAGAAAGATTTGCGTAGTTCATGTCGTCGCTCAGCTATACGCGAGACGAATTCAGCGGAAGATTCCATTGAAACCTGAGTAAGGAGGGAATGAAACCTCAGAGCGGTCGTCTCAGAACGAGTCGACGAGAATCTCCGTGGATTACCTCGGAATCTCATTCGCGAAAAGCGTGAGGATGAGGAGAGCTAACGGTTAGAACTCCATCTAGACTCCGCGGCGGGCTGGATGCGCTTGGGAAATGCGGTCGGAAACACTCAGCGCGAGCTACAGAAAAATCTCGGAACACTCCCAAGATCTTGGCGGAGCAGGAGACCTCGGAGTTCCGTCGTTGTTGCCGTCGTCGTCGTCGTCTTCATCGACGCTGCTTTCAAAAACCCTGAAAGGCTGCAGAAGGTTCGGCGGAGCGGTGCTCGGGATCTCCCCGCATCGCTCTCTCTCCCTCTCTAAGTCTCCAAACAAGTGAAGCAGACAGAGCTTGCAGAGAGGAAAAAAACGAGAAAAAAATTAATGAAAACCCATCCGAGCAGCTCGACCGCCTGGAGAAATCGGACCGACCGACCAACCAACCAGGCAAGCTAACAGGCAACGAACCGGAGGCGAAGGCTCAAATAGGATCTATATTCGGCTAGCAGAAATTAAAATCGGCCAATAGCAACAGCCACAAGAAACTCGAAGGCCGGCGCAGGAGACGAGCTCGAGCGTCCGCTTTCGCCGACCCCTCCGTCGACTCCGACCTAGACTACGATAGCTCACCTACATTGAGGAGGACGCGGGAAGGACGATGAGCGAAAACTATAGCGAGCAATAATTCTTCGAAGAGCCCCGCCGCTTGTCATCGGAAGACGAAAACAAGGAACTTACCCACGCGCAAGGAACTCCTCTCGCGGCAGTTTCGTGACAATCGAACGGCAATTTGAGACGTCTCCCAGAAAGTTCCTCCGCTTGAACTCCTCCGAGAATCAACTCTCAAAACCGATGGCGAATTTACGAAGAGAAGAAACAACCGCTCACTGGATTCGAGTCTTGCGACTTCGTAGCGATCAATTATTCTCTCAAGCCTCTAAGCAGGTAATTATTGACAAATACGGCAGAGAGACCATGTGATATCCCGGAGCGCTGCTTCTGGATCGAGTCAGCCGCATACCATTATTCATCGTCTCGTCGGGGGGACTATAAATTAATTCAGAGGTCTTTCCGACTCCCGCATAGAACTCGAGCGGATTTGGCCTGGCGCACGGGTGTCTACGCGACGGAGCGAATTCGCGCCTTATGTTTTATGGAACAACTTCTCTATGGACCTGACGGATCGCACGTAGGTGGGTGTCTCGGCAGACGACAGGTATCGAATACCCGATATGGGGACTGATTCGATGCAAAGGAATCATCACGGCGGCGAATCTTCAAGGCCGAGCCTTGGAGCCGGTGTTGCTCCAGCTCAGTAATTAAGCCACGTATAGAAAATTAATAATGCACACGGCTCTGTCAGATGGATGAAGATTTTTGCGCTTCGGCCAGCTGTCTGTGCGACCGTGCTCTGGTGTACGGCCGGTATGTCACGCGGCCATTTAGCCACCCGCTCAATCAGCCTCTGACACCTCTCAGTCAAATACGGCCACACATTCTCACATGTACCTCTTTTGATATTCCTTCGTGCCGTTCGTTCGTACCTATCTGTCCACCCACGCTGACTCCGACACAGCCGAAGCTGACAGAGTAGCTCGTGCGCATCGGCGTTCTCGCGCTGCAACAACTTTCTGATTGAAGACCTATGCTCTGTCGACATGCGTTTTTCCGAGGATACCCAGCGGAGAATTCTTCGGGGCGCATGGGTCTCATCGGTGTCGCTCCAGCGAGTGAGTTCTCGCGATGTCGAAACGAGAGAACTTTCCGTTGACGGCGCTCAAATCGACGCTTTCGCTGGTCTCGTCAGCTGTTCATTTGCTGGGGGTCAATACTACTCAAGTCTGGACCAGGAAAGCGCAAGGCATTTTCCATCATCAAGTTGGCAGGAGGGAGCGACCGGATGATTGGGCGAGGAAATGGATGGGATCGCGCTCCGAGAGCAAAATGTTCCCCTTACGATGCGAATATTCTAGTTCGTATCCGCAGAGCGAGACAACGGAGGCGATGCAACAAGAGAACGCCGAATTCCGAAGGGCGATGTTTGGTCTAACTAAGTAGCACTGCTCGCAGACTAGGTATCTCCTTTTTGTAGTGTTCCTCTATCTTCTACATACTTGCTCCAGCTCACTTTTTCCGCTGCACGCTAAATCGTCGGAACCGAGAGCCAGCACGTCCTCCCTCCCGTCCCCGTTTTTCTCAAACTGGCTCTTTTCGGCTTCCGAACAAGAGTCTCTCTGTCCGAGGGCCCCCGTTTCGGTCCAAATAAAAAAAAGAGAAAATTCTCCGATAAGTAAGACAACCCTTGTTGGAGGTTCCACGGAGACAGGACGACTCGCATGCCTCACTGGCTGTACAAACATACGTACCTTCGGTGAACGAATTCGACCGCAGATCGAGGCACGCATACGAGGGCAAACGAGCGGAACTTCGGAAAAAAAAAGAGGCAGAAGTGCTCCGAGGTCGAGCGAGAAGAGCATCGCGGGCGCGAAGGCGCCTGTCCGTCTACGGCGACGTCTATCGTCGCTAGGTCCTGATCGTCCACATCTGATTCACCTGCTTATTGGTTTGGCTCACTGCTTATTTCCTTAGGTATTCGGTGACTGCGAGGGGGCGGTGACAATCAACACTGGCCATATCTGATTTCAGATATGGAATCGGCCAGGCCTCAAAAGCTATATCGGATTCCAGATAGGTTTTCTCGCCTATTGCATTGCGAATCCTCCCGTACGTCAATATCTCAGGAGGGATGACGACTTCCCTCGCCAACGCAACGAGATATGCCCATCGTTCCGCTCCCCGGCGGTTCAGTGACTATTCGGAACGAACAACGATTGTAGGCAAGGGAGAAGGTCATTCGATCAAACCTCTGGCGAACATGAGTAGGTTTTTCCCTTTCTCTGCCCGAGTCCCCGAGCGAAGGGTTCCCGTGAGCCGAAAGGAAAAAACACGGGATTTCTCCCGTATCCGGAGCCTAAATCATTTCATTCCGAAGCGCGAGGACTGTCAAAGGGTGGCGGATCTTTTCCGATGCGGGAGGAAGCTCGAGAATTCCCGAGTTCAGACTCCTTCCACGACTCGAGCTTTTCATCAAGTGCGTTCGACGGGAACATGACGCATGCGTGTAGGCACAGCGATTGTGGATTCCATGGTCAGGGGTGATGCAGACTACGCGTCAGATCTTGTCATAACGAGAAAACTCAATCCGCCTCTCCTTAGAGCTGACCCCATCAGCCGCAGGGACCGCTCGGAATACCCGCTCCGCTCAGCGGAAAGCATCTCTTACAGACACGTCTGTTGAGGCCGATACTCTTAGGAAAATTCGCGATCCGTATCTTCACGGAGACTGCAATCTGCATCGGTCGTTCCAGTCTGAGTCGGGCAGCCGTCAATCGTTACTTCCATTCAGCCAGCCATTCGGAACAGTCGTCAGTCATGGTCGCACAGGCCGGAACTCTTCGAGAACCTTGAGATGATATGCGGACGATGGACTACTAGCGAATCACTGCTTCGGAGGGCGCACTTTGGAGATCATCGCAAACTCGCGAGTCCTTCCGGTAGAATTAGATCATCTATTTATTTGATAGACCAATAGCGCACGCTTGTACACGCAGGGACGATCGGTCGGTGGGCGGCGCCGGCGCGGCGTGGTCAAGTCTATCTTTTGTGCGGATCTGTCGAAAGCCAGCCAGCCTGCGAACGGACCGATGCGACGTCGCCCGCCGACGTACTGATCTTTAAACTTTTTAAAGTTCATCAGCATTCCCGTCGTAGCTCATCGTCCCGCTCCCGGAATGTCTCGCGCTGTAGCACGGCAATCAGGCGCGTGCAAAAGTGCCGGGAGCTTAGCATGTGCACGAATCCGACATCACTGATGGAAAACTAGATGATGACAGCAACAGCATCGGGGATGCTTCGCGTGGAGGTGCACGTTCCCGCTAAGCGTTCTTCGATAATCTCGTTGGCGACAAATCGTAACGATCCCAGGAATGACGTGTTAGGAAACTCGAGAGCGAAGCCGGCGGTGAACAACGACTGATAGCAGTCGATGGCGCAGACTCCGTCGGCGACGCGTTCAATATTCTGCCAGTCCGGAGTAATCTACTCGCCGCCGCATCCTCGCCGAGCAACTATCCGACAGAATGGAAAACTTAGTCAGTGGAGGGAATTGCGACGCTCGGTGGAAAGTTCGGTCTCCGAAACGCTCGGAGCCTCAGAGTCACAGTCCGCAGATTGAGTGGGCACTCCCGCGACAGACTGATCAAATGTCTCAGGGACTTGAGCTGGGCGACGGGCCAAAGACAGAGGGCGGACTCTTCCATCTTCTTCGGGAGATTTTTCGCTGAGCTCTCCTGAGTTGAAGCCGTAGATTATCTCGCGCTCTTTTGCATCCTCTGAAATACATACATATGCAAGAGGAGTACCTGGCGAGCTCCATCTCTGTCCTCAAAAATATTTCGAGTGAGCTATGATTCCCGATAGCCAGGCGACGGTTCGAAAGACTAATGCCCTCGAGTGCGTAACTTTCGCAAACCGACCCGCTGGAAAGTCTGAAAACGATCGGAGCCTGTTGAGCTTCCGAAGTATTGGTTCTTGCCGCCGCTACCGATCGGTCATGCTTGGGCACCATCGTCCAGGTCGTTCGTAGCGGTGTCGTATCAAGGTATAACAGGTCTTCTGGCTGTCGGCACTAAGGCAAGTTTATAACCTGATTATCGGTCGTAGGTACTGTGTGTTGTAGCCGATCTGGCGATAGATGCCGAGTCAGAGCGGGCGAACCGACTCGTATGTCGACAATTTAGCAGCCCCTCGCGGAGCAATGCTTTTCCCATCGCAATGACAACTCCCACAGCATTTCAATGTCGGTCTACCACCTTGTTGAGACAGGCAACGCGTGTTTCTTTGTTCACTCGCTCGCCTGCTTCCACCGTGTTTATAGACACTAGGTGCTGCCGGTGTCGGTGGCCTGAGTCGTGCTTACCTTCCTGCGGTTCCTTGGGAAGTCTGTTCCTCGTCGGTGGCGGCGGAGCGAAGCTCGACTCGATGACGTCCGGACAAGAAGACATGCGCTCAGAACGACGGATTCACTTGTGTTTATCTCTACTAGCTGACATATTCCCGGCAATCGAACGATCGGCAAATTGGCATTTGTGATCGCCGATACAAATAAGGCGACCGACGTTGATATGCTCTGTGACAGAATCGTAGACGGCATCATCTGGCAGTATCCGCTCGATTGACCAGGTTCGCTTGCAGAGTATCATTGGATAACATTTGATACGGAGTCATATCGCATTCCCGCTCGCGGCACCGCTCTTCTCTCGAGTCAATATCTGCTATAGGAGGCCATCTTCCTTTGGATGAATAATTTGCATGGAACTCGACAAGCGTCCCTCAGCAGTGTCAGAGCTGGACTTCAACCGTGGACTTGTTGAAGTTCACGAGACCTTCATCATCATCATGATGAATAAATGAATATTCGCTCGATCTGTAGCGAGATTCGCATTCTTTGAGAATTTTCTTTCATTTAAAACCCTGTTTGGCACTGCGGACGAATTGATCGGGGATCAGGCGAATGGCGATTCCCGAATTCGTCTCTCGAATGGTCTCCTGGGGTTATTGGTCGAGGAATTCAACTTACTCGAAGTGGCTCGAGACGACACATCTATGTATTCACCGAGGGAATAACATTCGAGACTCTTGATGTCAGAATTCAATCAGGATTTCAATCATCTTGCGAGGATTCCCATTTTATCGCGTCGAATCTTTGGTTCAGAAATCTTTCATTCGACAAAACTCCAGGATTTATCACTCCCAAAGTAAGAATCCTGTCCCAGGTAAACCCTTCCTCCTCGGAGGTCTTCCCTCGGGCTGAGTTTCAGAGAATAGTTTCACTGTCAGAACAAGCCACACAGCAACCCTTTCTCACAAGTCACAATCAGACTTACAGTTGTAAGTCGATCCTGAATCTGTGTTCCCGACTTCGGGGACACCTGCGGTCGACGTCGATAGAGGAATTCGAACTCACCTGTGGAAGAAAATACGCCAAAATTACGACGTTTTCCTACGAGAAGGCTCCATGTCAATGAATATTCCCTGAGAATCGATCCAGTGTCGGGAACCTCGGATGTCGGGTTGTTCAAAGCGTTCCGGAGATACGCAACTTGCAGATTCGATTACACTTGAGATCTCGATCAAAATAGTCATGCCACCTGACTCTTCCCACGGAAACCGAGAGGTTGCCCAGGTTCTTCATTGTACTGGGGCCAAGGCCGGATAACTTGTTCCGAGTAATGGCCGAACCATATTCCCAGGCTTTCTGATGGGATCCCGCGTCATTTGGTGCGATTGGGAGAGAAGCTCTCGTATTGCGAATATTTCGGGCTATCTGCGTGGGCAGCTCGGGTATCCAGACAGCGACTATCAATCATCATCGATATTCGCTGCATTTCCTCGAGCAGCAGTTGACGACGATATCCTCTTCGAATGCCAAAAATTAAAACCTGTCCAGCAGCTACAAAACGGAGGCGAAGACGCCCGGTTCGAACGAAATTTTAGTAGGAGCGAGAGTATCGAGCATGGAGTGACTCTGACTTTCTCGATTGTAACAAACGGCCTTTTGTTCTCTCCATCTTTCCTCGACCTGAACGAATTGGGGCCTGCCCCTCCACAAGTTTGAGAATCAGAAGCGAAGACTCCAACTTTTCTGACGAAAACCCGTCTTTTCTCTCCTTTCACCTTTCAAAGCTGCATGAGAATAAGGGCGGTGGCCATCGTCCCTCCGGTTGAGGACCAGGTGTGGCAAGCAGCTACCTCTGCAAATTCATTCCTCTATTGGTAGTTCTCTCCAGACTCGAATTTCCGCATCCCAAAAGTCATCCGACCGACGATCCTGCTCTTGGTTCTAGGAGCCGAGTTCTGCCGAGAGCCCAGCAGAGCACTACCTCGGAGCACATCGAATGTGTGATTCAGCTCTCCTTTCGCTGCGGATCCTTCCGTGTATTTGCGGCCAAAGCATGTCGGATCGAATAAATTCCAGGATCAGGCCAAGATAATCGAGCTCATGAGGGAATATTGTTCTGATGCAACGCGGACGGGTCGAAGGCTGTGCAAAACTTGTCGTCGGCACGTGCCGCGCCTAAATTCCTCCGAATTTTCGGTCCTGTACCGCGCTTGCGGAGAAGTATCGAACAAGCGCGCGTCATACGAGTGAGTTTCTCGTGGCAGACCCTCGTCGGAGCGGAAGCACATGACAGAGAAGAATCGAATATTGTAACAGATATTGTATGTACAAGCGACAGAGACAAGAAGCTTGTTCTCATGGAATAGAAGGACGGCGCATCTTTGCTTGTATTATCCGGTGTATGCACACCCCGCACTTCAACCGCTGTCGGCGGAGCCGAGCGTCAGGACTCGGGATTCTCACATGGGAAAATCCCACCTAAATCGGAAATACGATGCAGGAAGCCTAGTCGAGCGGAGTGCGAACCGGGCGTCCAGTTATCTCCCTCGCACCCGTCATGAGTGCGGCGATCATTCGGGGTTCTCTCTTCCTGCTAGTCACTCCAATGCGTCTCTTGATGTTTCAGCCGAGACACTTCCTCTGTAAATGCGTCAGCTTCAGAGGTCAGATCGAGGGAAGAGTGCGGAATTAGACTTATTTCTCGCTTGTTCGAGTTTCGAGGCGACCCCCCCCGGCTTCTTGAAAGGACCGAGGCAGCGATCGAGTGGGTCGGCTGTCGGTTATTTTTTCCCGAGTCCAGATGATTTGTGATAATTGGCACTTCCGTTGCACCGATGAAGTTGCCGAGAAGCCTTCCATTGAGCGGCGGTTTCCGGTCCGCTTTGCAACATTTCCATGCCTCTCGCTCGGTGAGTCGAAGGCGGCAAAGACTTCTCCGCCATGAAGCGATTTCTTCGCGATCAAGCAAAACAAAGAAGGCTCGGCCTTCAATCGATCAAACCAAATGGCTCCATTTTCCAATCACAGAGTTGATTCATTTGGGATTGGCGGTTGCCTCTCGTCGATCGATCACGGAGCTGATCAACAGATAGGCTGCTCTTCGGTCGAAGGCATCGAGTGTGATGGCTCCCGACCCCAGACGGCGGGAAATGTCTCGCGGACATCCCGTATATTCTAGAGCGCTCGCACCGGAATCGGTGGTGTTGCGTTCAATGCCACAAGTCGAGCATGAGATTTGCCGACCGCCGTGTGAGCCTAGTCTCAGGAGTCATGCCGTTGGAAATGTTCCTCTTGACTCCATGAGATGATGTCCTGCGTCCGGAACTCTCGACTGCGAGTTGCAATCTCGTATTGCTTCCGTGGGCCGGAGCTCTTTGGATCAGAGACGTATGATCTACCGCGTCTACCGATACCGAGAATTTCCCTCGCGCTCAACTACATATATTCTGCCGGCCACTCTCTTAGCAGACATCGTCAGCGTGGATTCGACGAGAATTTCGGTGATTTACCGAGCAATGCATGAATTTCGGAGTCGAGAATATCATGGAGGAGATTTTCGCGGGTTCTCGTTCTGATTCGAGTCGTCGCCGTCTTGCTCGGACCATTTTCGTAGAACTGATGAGAGCATGATATCGCCCCTACCATAGCAGAGATCAACAGTCACGAGAGATTACGGAGCTTAATGTTCTGATCGCTGGAGAACGTTGTCTGCGGGAATATAATGTTGTTCGAAATCCAATGGAGCGGAATCACACGATTGGTTCCGCCGGAAAAGAAAATAGAAGAGACCACGAATAAGTTCAGGATGGGCTTCCCGAAATAACCGAACAAAAAAGGGCATATAAAAAAGTGTTCGCGGCAAAGAACGCTGACGCTCAAGGTTCTCTAGGTTCTTCTAATTCTCTCGACCCCTTCACAATTGGAATTCTCGCATTCCTCGAGCATTCCAAACCTCCCTTCGATGAAAACCTTCATACGCGTCGTGCCGTCCCGGAAGGCGGAATTCATATTAGTCAACCACTCAAATCTCCAAGATCCCGTAATTCGACGGGGAATTCCAGCTCCACATCTTGGCTTTTCGGACGAACACTCCGATGTTGAAATCGAATCTCATCCGGAAAATCACCGAATTCGTGCCCGGGACGGGCGTTCCCAGCGAAGCCTTTCCATGAGTCTGCCTAGTCCAGACTCTCGCTTCTATTCCCTGGCTCGTCTTGGATGTCCGTCGTCACAGACTGTGATAGTCGTCCTTTAGACCTCAATTGATTCCCCTGGGTCTGCGCGTCTCAATGAACGCTCTAAATGCTTCTTTAGTGAGATGTGCTCCGAGGGGATCTTTAGGCCAGCATCGTTTCCGTCGTATTTTCAAATTACGCGTCCATTGGGAGGAGGAATTCAGACAACATCGAGTTTGAGGCAAGGCTTCCGTCTCCGGGCAAGCTCCACCGCAACTCTTCCCGAGAGTCATTCTCGTCGGTCGCCCGCTCGTTGGTAATGCTCCCAGAAGAGTTCAAATGACTAGCGTCTGACTAGTCCTTGCGTCATTCCCACTGATTGTAAACGAGAGCGAAAACTGGGAAGAGAAAATGGAAGGCCAACGGAGCTGCCAATTCACTGCAGACCCTTGTGAGGACCATAGGCGAGGAGCAGGCGTTGTCTAGTCGCGCTGAACGGTTCCGGGCATCGGGATCCATTGACAGCCCATCAGGCTTCTCGTGCCGTTCTCGTGGCCGGTCTTCGGTCAAATGACTCGGACACTATTATGTCGCTTGTTTTGGCATTTCCGATTCCTGGTGCCAGTCCCAAATGAAGAGCTCACTGAGAGCTCGTCCCCTCGCTGAGCGGATTCCGCGCTCTTTTCTTAATTTTCCTCGGGGAAAAAAGTTCTCTGACAGGACCATTCTCGACTGGTGCAATTCAGATCCTCTAGGACAGGAGACATGAACTTGCCGTGAGGAAATTCGTTACTGCCCTCTGTAGCCCCTGGCTAGTTTTGTAACGAGAAGAATCTCATTTACGTTCAGCATAATCAGCGTCTCCTCTCGAGGAGGTCATGCTTGTTCTTATGGAAATTCATACAGTTCGGTGGACGATGGCGCTGTCGGTCTCCTATGCAGAACACTGGTCCTGACGCCCTCGAGAAGCAGTCCCCGTCACCTTCTCATTGTCGCACGATCATCCGACTGGATATTCCCCCCTACAGTCGGTATTTCCGAAGGTGATCCCTTCGCAGAACTCCCGCGACGAGCCTCTCCAATCGGCTCTCGGATTTAGGCTCGTCTACGTTGCGTGGGTGAAGTTTCCAGAGAGGAGGGATACCGCGGCTGACTGCTGATCGTTTCTGCATATATTTGAGACTCTGTGTATCGTCAGAAAACGCTCTGGTCGAAGATAGCCGGCACAGGTACAGAGATTTGCATTTTTGTTTGAATGATCAGGAGTCCGTAGTTCGCCGAAGACCGAGAAGATAGGAAGGCGGGCCGGAGCAGAGGAATTCCCAGGAGTTAGCATACGAAATGGTAGCCGCTGGCCCTCAGATAAGAGAATTTTGATGAAAATTCCCCAAGAGGAGGAGGTGACTGCTGGCCAAATCAAAAGGCTCATGTGTGCAGAAAAGAGGAGAAAAGAATGGAGGCCGCCAACGATGACGAACGGAGCTTTTCAGAGGAGTTCGGCCGAAAAACGAACCAACTACTCCTGAGCTCTAGACCTGCCGGACTCCACCTGCCGCAGCAATGGCTAGGAGCGGAAAAAAGGCGGAAGACAGTTAACAATGGCTAACGTTCAAGAGTTCGATAAGTTGCCCGATCGTTGACGACTGTTCCATCGCTCATGCGTCAGATCGAAGCATTCCAAAGGCGGAGCACGATGAATTCCGATCGTGTGCAATCATTGAGTTGAGAGTTCATTTCTGCGTGATTACCAGCCTCATGGATTCAGAGAACCAATGGTTCTCGACCAATGGAAGAAAGGGAAGAAATTTTCAGGCGTTAACAGAATCTCCGAAACGCCCCCGCGCCATTGTTCACCTTGGACTCGGCAAGACACTTGATGTTACCTCGTTCAAAAACAAACCGTAAGACGAGAGTTCTCGTTTCCAGGAAGGCTATTGGTAGCGATTAGGGAATGATAGAGATCTTCGGCTAGGAGGCGATTCATGGGAAAAATTCCACCGGCAGCGATCGAGCAGAGGGCGCAGGCGCAGCGTCCGGAAATAAAATCTCATTCAGATCGATAGAAGATGCTTCTGAATAATGCAACATTTTGTGAGACTTCGTCTTGGCGGTAGACAGGAGGAAATCCCGAACTGCGGTGCATCGATCAAGGAATTCCAGGAATCGGATTCGCTCAGTGTTATCGTGATATCGTCCAAAACAAGCGAGGTGGTCCTGGGGGATCGCGGGCATGGGTGCCATGAAGCGGAAGCTCTTTGTTCTCAACTGGTGTGATATCGACTGGGACTCAGACGCCCTAGTGGCCAACTGTAGCCCTCCGAGCTTTCCTGCTTTCATACGCGTTGAGGAATGAAAGCGTACCAGTGATTGCCTAGCGAAACGATCTGTTCATCGAAGTCACGAGGAGAAGTCGAAGAGAACTCACTCCAGCTCCGAGAGCTCTCCGATTCGTCTTTTTCTTTCGTCGCTTGATTCACCCAGTTTGTACGTTATCTTCGTTCCGGGAACGTGTGATGAGGCTCATCAGGCTCATCCGCGACGGGAAGGGAGGGGAGGGTTCTAGCCCCTTTCCGTATAGTGCCTCTGTGCTGCTGAGGTAGGTACATATAAGAGCTCATCGCCATATCGGATTCCAGCCCCATGCCGAGATCCGATCTTGTACCTCCCACCTCCCAAGATAAGTCTCGCGGACGCCGTTCGGGCTCGCCCTACCAGAGTGACTGGAACGAAACCTAACGACCACTTGCACGGTTTGGTGACCAGGAAGCGGCTCGAACCGTCCGTGATATGGAGCCGTTCATCAGCTCGTTAGCGCGTTTGACGGATATGTGCGCGCAGGCTTGGGGAGCACAAGAGAGTTGCGCAAAGACTCGAGCAGAGCTCCTCCTGACTTGGACTTCGCTTAGCTTCTGGAAAGCAGCGGCGAAAACGGAAATAGACAAGCGAGCGGAAGTTTCGCGATTTTTTCTCTTTATTCCTTCCTCCGCGATATATGCCGATGCTAACGGTTTTTTTCTTTCCCAGTTTCAGTACTCTTTGACCCGAGAACTCGAAGACTCCGGTCTCCTGCTTTGGAACGGAATTAGAGATCGCTATTTCTTGGGGCATACAAGCTTGGTTTTTTGCAAAGAAAAAGCGATTTCACGCGACTATCCAGAGACTGTTTCTCCAGAGCAGGCGAAAAACAGTCTCCTGTGGGCCTCTCTTGCCGTGGGCTAGAAACGTATAATTTCTCGTCATTCGCAAGCATTCCGCACATACTTGTCTGAACCCACTCACTCCCGAACTCCAGTTCGGTGTCCCAGCTCCACTCAAGTACACGCGAGCTTTGAGAACCCCGATAATGTGGGAAATGGAAACTTTCCCCTCCACGACCCTTGATGGAACGACCGGCAATTCTTGTCCTTTGAGCGTAGAAAGGGTCTCTCACTCGTGTCTCCACCGAAGCGGAGGCGAGACGGGAGAGGTTCCATCCTCCCCTTGCTGACCTACCTGTCCCACATAGAATACGAGGAAGATGAAACTTGATCAAAGGACGACTCGAGAGAAAGGACCCAAGTTCTCTACTGCGAGAGATATTCGGCAGCAGAGCCGAGAGCCTCGTCGACAACGTTTGCGAAAGCATGCCGCAAAACATTCAGATACATACGTAATCGACTGGTTTTCCTCTTCGCTCAAATCGTCCGGTTCCTCTCCCTGCTGCGGAACATCTGAATACTGATTCTCCTTCTCGTCTGCCGTGTAGGCGTAAATACCTGTGGGAGCGCAAACTTCGGGTCGGCCCCATCCGCAAAGACGGTGAGCGAAAGTCTCGGATGTTTATCTCCCTCCGTGAGCGAGTCTGAGTCGCGGATGTAGGTACAGTAATTGAGCGTGTTACCGACCGAGCTCCCGACGAGGACTATTTCGTCGAGTTCCCCGTAGACTGGCGCCGAGTTATGCACTCGAGCCGTTGATCGGTCGTCCGGAGCGGGTAGGGCGTAAAACTGTCGAGTAGGCTCGAGTTCAAGTGCCAATCCGCCGTGTGAGAGGTCGGATTCAGAGCCGCTGTAGCGCGTCTTTTGAAGGAGAACTTTCAGCTGCTGTTGCAGTCAAGCTCATTGATCATCCGAGCTCTTCACGCGATCAGTGCCTGCCGATGTCAGGGATCAAGTAATTGGCATTCCGGCTGAGCACATCGTATATCTCCTCATATCTAGGTGGAGGCGCATGCTGTATGAAGACATTCTCAGTGTGTTGTTCGCATTTTCGCACTGACTCGTACACTTTAGCCGACCGGACGAGCCGCGAGCGTGTTGACCGAGCGTGACATGTACGGATATGAGTTTCCAGGCGTTTCTCTCGAGGGTTCCCGTAGCGCTTCGCGGGAAATACTCACTCCCGTCGGCATTCACCAAAATAGCGCCTGGAACTGTCGGGACGTCAGCCCTCGGAACGTCGGTAACGACGCTGTGCGATGATGACACCCGGCGTGTATAAATATGACCAAGCAAACGTAAATATGTTTCTCATCAATTTTACGCTTCGCCAGACTTGTCTTACTCGCTACCGCACCGCTTCTCCGACGGTTTCGGATCGTGAACGAGGCAACGGAGCGCGTACCTCGCGCTTCGAAACAATATTTATAACTGAAAGCCCTGCGGCATTGTTTTTTCTTTCTCACGGCTCCTCCGTTGACGGCGGCGGCGGCAGTTGGTGCTGATGTGGTATGACGCTGCACGCGCACCCGTCGAGAGGCTCCAACGAGCGAATGTCTTGGAGTCCCGCTGCCTCGTGGAACAGCTGACGAAGAGACTGACTGAGTGATTCGGAGCGGCTGCGAGTTCCTATCGAGAATTGCGACAGGTGTCATCTCCGATGACGTCTTTCCATCTCTGTCGGGGCAGAGTAGTTTGCAACACCGAGGCTCTCGCGAAACATACTCGTGGCAGAAAAATTTACTCTTTGGGCGAAAATACGTCCGTGGAGAGCACTGAGCTCGATTACAATGCTCCACATTGAGTGAATTCATGGCAACGCGAATCATTCGATATAGCGAGACGATTTCCCGGAACTTTCACGAAATCGGGCTCTATTTCTCCAGGACCGAGCCCGTCGGAGGATCCATCGCGGCACCGCGCCGCCGTCGCTCTCGGCAGACTTTGCTCTCGGCTTCCTTCTTATCTCTTCCCTCCATATATTCTATTGATGGCACGGAGAATCTGGTCGGGCCTTCTGACTTTCGATCGGAGAGCAATGAGCTCTTTTCAACGCACTTCGGAAGCGCACCGCTCCGTGCGCTCGTTGTCGGAATGCGGAATGCTGCTGCCAAACATCTGACTGCGGGAATCGCGGGAAATTGAACAGCCACTCAGAAGCCGAAAAGAAATAGGTGCCAACCCTACATAGGAAGCGAGATTCGTATGTAGCGACCAGCTGCGGCAGTAATTGATCCCTGCGGAGACCTCATTCCTTGCTTCCATCTTTCACCGGTGTAAATCCGGAGCTTGGAATCGATTCCTCATCCAAACATTCTTCGCTCCTCCTGCGCACTTTAAACTCGCGCTCATAGCAACGAGCAGGAATACAGGGCTCGAATAAACAAATAAACCTCCAATCCGGTCGTGCTTGTCCGAGCCATTAAATAGAATCGCCGACTTACAGGGAAGCTGATTATATAGATTGCGACGTTTTCCGGAGCAGGTGTGCGCGTCACGTCGCAAACTTAAAGAAATCCCTCAATTCTCTCCTCACTCGTCGAAGCTCGAGTCGAGCATTGATTGCTGTTCCCTTCGTCGCTTGCCTAATGTTTTCTTTAGCTTACAAGACCAAGGTGCCATAATGAGCTGTCAGCAACAAGCGATTCTCAACAGATGGTTGCCGGCTCCTTTCAGTCGGGCTCAAGATCAGAACTCCGGTGTTCGATTGGAAATTCTGTTTCGATTCAGGAGGCATTCGTTCGCGGACCGAGAGCTTCCATGGAAAATTGAGGTTGAGCCAAACAGATCGAAAGAAGATTCATCTGGTACGATTTCACCTACTTCACGGACCATCGGAAGCTCAATAAATAGAGCCCAATACGACTCTGAGCGTATATGTGGATATTTATCTACTTGGATAAATAAACAATTCACACCATCAACTGAGCTAAAAAACACTCTCACTTAACTCTGAGCCGTGAGCTTTGAATAAACCTCGTCTTCCTTATTCGGTCCCGTTCGGGTTTGGGCGTCTAGGAGGGAAATGAGCTAGCTTTGCCTCCTGCATGGAGGCACCTCCCTTGACCGCCGAAAAGCTCTGCGTCGCATCGCGTCGGAATAACCCGCGGTCTCTCCGTGAGCCTTCGATTTCTCTGAAAACTCTCGTGGGTATCGAGATCTCTGATCTGGAATGGATTGGGGAGAATTCCGTCGACCTCCATTCAACTAAGTTTGTGAAAAGTTCTATTCAGCGCTTCTACCTACAGATGCAGGTTCGAATGCTGACGTCCTGTCCTGCCTGCGCTGCCTCTACCGGAGCAGTCCGAAATGGATCGCTCGCTCTTGATCGGTCGGAGAGCTGATGATTGATTGTTTGGTGGCCGCAGAAATGGCGGAGTTGGACGATTCGCCAGTCAGCATCGGCTGACAGGTATGGAAAGCGATTCGGAATACGAAGACAATGGCCTCTCATACTCGGAAGGGGAGAGAAGATGGAGCTTCAAGCCCTCCACTAGCGCACCTCGCGAGCAAAAGCCCGGAACCGAGCAGCCGTACAGTTTCGCCCCGTCAGGACGAATAAGCACTCTGATTTTCGGAGGGTACGGGAGAAAAAACTTTCGTTTCAATATTCCAGTCTCCTGAGGGATCTCTCAACTCTTGTAGCTGTCGATTGCTCTCCGATGGTTCATGATTCGACGCGAGAGCTATCGGTTCGTCCGAGGGACTTGCCGGAAATCTCCGTAAACATATTCGTTCAAACATATTAGGGCTTGTTTCCGGACATCTAGTACCGTGACGATGAGTACTTTCGGTCGAAATGTCTCGTCGTCACCCACGGACGCGGACACCCGCTAAGCGGAATGCCGTCAGTCCCAGCGGGGGCGAGCTACGAATATTCTCCGTCCGAAGACCGGTGATGTTCATGAGCGAGGACTCGAGCTCGATACGGCGATCATCGCTTCGGAGCAGCGCGGCGAAGCGTCCTGATCGAGCTGTCTTCCGCTTCCCAACACCTCGCAGTCGCATCGTGCCTCCGATGCAACGTCGTCGGTCGCTCACCCACAAGAGAGAATAACTGAGCGTGAACTCATCATCGTGTCGAGTTACTCGCTCATCGTCGCCGTCTCGAGCCTCCTTATCGCTGATAGTTCAGATCGCGACAGTCAACACGCTTTCCTCGTCGGTGTTTTTCTTCGAGTCGTTGTTGTTCACGACCCTCGAGGTTCGGGCTCCGGATTTGCCTCGTACGAATGCTCCCAAGAGGAACGAGTTATGACTTCGGGATTTCGACAGTGCGGAATTGAATTTGAAACACCCCTCGGCCGAGAGCAGTTTCGCAATTTGAATATTTCCGAATATGCTATGCATGTGTGCCTTCGACGGAAGCTCGACCGAGAGCAAGCGCTTCCGAAGGATCCGAAAGGAAACTCATCTTGGCGATCGAAACTTGGAATATTTTCCGCACGGAAAGAAGCCGAAGAAACTACCCACTACGAGGTCAACTAATTGAACGGGCCGCTGGAAGACGCTTCATCACCGTCCGGCTCCCCTGATGAGAAGTTCCCGACGACTGCAAGCCAAGCGGAAACACCTGCAGGGAGCTCCATGGACGGAACAGGTGGTCGCAGGATCCGCTCGACCCTGTCCAGCGAGCGAACCCCTAAAGAAAAGATACGAAGGCTTATGGATCCCGCGATCGTCTTGCAAGCCGCACCTGCCGGAAATGCTCGCCCTCTGATCGCTTCCTTCTATTCGCAACGCAGGTAGGTACACGCACGCTTTCATGTCTTCCATCGCGGTATTCAGAATATTGGAACATCTGTAGTGCCCCATGAAGTCGCGACTCGTATAAACCGCTGGGTTCTCGGAGCGAGTACACAGGGAGAGCTTCTTGAGGGACTCTCTGCGACGAGCCGTTTCTTATATGCTGCATAGAGCTGATTTTAATACCTGAGGTATTTTCACTCCAATAATGATGATGATCCTATGGAGGGATGAGGCTCGGGCTCTATCCGAATCGGCCTTTTCGCTGGCGGAAGAAGGAATCGGCTGCTGCGGCGATATTTTAAAGGATGCGGACCGTAGCGGAACCGGTCTGTTTACGTTGGAAGTTCTCCACGAATTCGACGCTGACACCGGTGCGGCTTCGGAACTCGCCTTCGAGGGCATGGAAGCGGTGGACTAGCCTCTAAGTCAACGTCAAGAGCGGGGCGCATCGAGAAGGGGGCTTCGCACAAATGATTTCATCCTGATGCTGAAGTTGGTCCAGTCGGGGGAATGCAATTCGAGCGGAACAAACGCCCCAGCGATTGAGTTCCAAGCGGACTACCTTCCAGCCTTGAGGGAGCGAGCTGCGATAGGGGGTGAAGTGTCTGACGCGAATCAATAACTTATTGAGAATTGTTTGCCTCTACGTCGAGGAGATGTGTTGAGCTGCTCAGAGAAAACGACCATAGAAACTCCGAGCGGAAGCGCTCGGACCTCAATAACAATGACGGGCCGAGCCGCGATACGGAGGAACGACAGTACCGCTCCGGCCAAGGAGAAGGCTCTTTTTGGTTTTCACACCTTAGTGAGCTCCTAATGCGATTCGCTACGCGGAGTAAGAAATTTTTAAACTAAGAACTCCAGACTGAGCAGATGAAGGAAGTTTATGGTTTATGGTTTATTCGGATCTGATTTTTGTGTATATTACACGATCAGCCTTTCACTTCAGGCGCGAGTTTCTCAGCGGATCCTTTTCTTCTTTCGCGATCCCATGCTTCTAGGAGACGCTTCGTTTCGTTCACCAATGCTGGATTCAGCTCTTTGCTTAGGCCGAGGCGAGCGGCGAGGTCCTCATTGGTGTGGTAGAACTCATTGCATTTGAAGATCACGTGTGCCAGTGTTTCAGGATGAACTCCACATCTTTCACAGTAGTTGTCGGAGGCAGTGAGGAATATGTTGAAGCATTTTGTTGGTAGGATTCCAGCTCTTGCAAGAGCCAGCAAAGCAGATCCTCTGCTATTGTCGTATATGTGCGTGGCAGTTGTTCTGGACTCCTTGTGGGTTCGGTACATCTCGAGGGTCATTTCCCTGCCATGCCTTCCTCCCAGGCCTTGTCTTGCATGGTCTTCACTTTCTCGGCTAGTCTCCGATAGTAGACTCCAAGGAGTGCTCCTCTTTCCTCATCGTGTTCGACCGTCAGTGTGTCGCAGTCGAACTTGGATCGGAGAGCCTCCATCTTCTCGTAGGCCTTCGTTCGTATTTTCTGCAGATCCATTGCGTTCAGCATCATCTTGGGCCATCGTGAATCTGGCATAGATTGGATTCTTGCAAAATATCTGAGCTTACTCTTGGCCTCCCTTTCTTCGAAGGAGCTCCAGTTTAGTTCGGATGATAGAAACTCGTTCGCAACTCTCCATCCGGTTATGTTCAGAGCCCATCGAGCTGCCTCTCGCTGGGCTTTTTCTAACGCTTCAGCGGTCTTTGCAGTCATTGTCGTGACAGCATTGCCATAGGTTAGCTTCGGGACAGCGACGCCTTTCCAGTAAGCTCTGGACATTTCAAACTTGTTGAATCCCCAGAGAATCTGGGCGTGCATCTGGTGAAGAGTTTTCTTCGCCATCATTTTCAACTTCTCTTCGTGTTTCGAGAGATAGTTCTGCTCGTCACTCAATGTTATCCCGAGGTAGGTGTATTCGTGACTCACCGGCAGTACTTTACCCTGTACTTGCAGCCTGCTGCTGTCGCCGATTGAGTGATTCGAGAATACGACCACTGCACTCTTCTTCGGATTGGTTGTTAATTGCCTCGTTCTTCCGAATGCAGAGGTTATGAACCCGCGACGGAGCTTATGGTTTCTCCGCATACAATTGTTTGAACAACATTAGTCGGGAACGAGCTCAGAGGAAAATTAGCACCGGGACTCTATTTCAGGACGACGCCCGCTCTTGTTCCGGCCATCGAATTCTGTTGCTGACGGCGAGTTTCTGAGGTCTTGGGCTCGCCTAACGACAGAGTGTGTTGTCGAGAGGAATTTCTCCCGGGAAGGAATGGCAAATCCGGTTCTCGGGGGTTCAATGCGCCTCTTGAATAAAGAGGTCTACAAAACCATCAATGGGACCTCGAAAGGGCCCCCGAGTCGAACTTGTCAGCGTACCTACGTCCGAATGAAGTCATTGAACACTGAGAACATGCGGCGCCGGCGTGACGTTTCGGCTGCGGTCCGCTCCCTCGCGCCATGAGAGGTTCTCGACTGAGCCAAGTGTCTCGTGTGTCGAGGAACCAGCCACGGAGGAGGGATATCTCGAGTGATAGAGTTTTTCCAGAATCGTGTCCCTAAGCGAAATTTCTGTTCCCATCCGAAGTGATCGGAGCGTCTTTGCCAGAAGTGATTCTCATGAATTTCCGATCGGACTCGCCATACGCGACGAACACCGGTGTTCGTGCTGATAACGACGCGAGGAATCATCGGCGCCGACCGGGGCTTGGTCTCGATCATAACGCGAGAAAACGGTTCGACAGCGGAAAGAATACAATATGTATGTCTACAATCGGGACTAATATCTTGCAATTCTCGATGCGTCGGCGAGCGGAATCAAGGATCACGGAAGCAAGCATTCCTTGGGCATGAAAGTCAGCCCGGAGCTCCCATGACGCGTTTCTCTGGCGAGCTGAACTCTCATCTCGGGAAGACTGCAGTACGTTGTCGAAGGAGGTCTCACAGAAACAGTTGTGCCTCAGTAATTTGTAATGACAGGGGCCCTGAGCTCCTCATCAGGGTCTCGAAAGAACCTCAGGATCTCCTTGTGTCCAATCGACCTCCGGCAGCCAGCGCTGACAGCTAGCGACCTGGAGGATAGCACTCATTTGCTCTCACTCGGCGGGTATTCCCGCCTGCAGATTCGAGGACAATTATAACCGAACGGAGGAGCGAGACTTCCCGGTGATTCCTGTCGGATCCGTGGTGGATTCTCTCGACGGAAGGTCACTGCGCTCCGACTCGCTGACTGAGGACAAATCGAAGGTAGTGCATGTTTATCGCTGGGTCAACACAGTGGAGCTATTTGTAGATTGGCTATTTTCATTCGATAAACACCCCAACCTCCCGCCGTCAACGACATCCCAGACGAGGCTCAGAGTCGTTCCTAGTCTTGCACTCAGCGAGGCATTATTCTCGTTTCGTAATCCAGCGACGATGAGCTTAGGGAGGTCGACATTGGATTGAACGAAACTACAGACGGAGACGCTCCTCGTCTCCCCCGACATGTTTAGGGATGCGAGTGACCGCGGAGGAAGTGACCTTTTTCGGTCGCCGGGGGGGAAGAGAGGGCGGAGCTAAATAACCGAAGACAATTGAAGGTGCAATCGAGGCAACCGGATGTCGATACGGTCCCGCTTACGACGACGACCGTTGAGAAACAGACGGTACCGGGGACGAGGAAGGAGCACGGATCGCGACGAAAAACAGGCATATGAGAGACGATAGCGACGGTGACGTCGATCCTCGCGGCAATGTTTTACTATTAGGGTCTTGTTGCGCTCGACCCAATGAACGATCACTTGCTGCTTCCCGTGCGGCGCGCGGGCGGATACGAGGAGACAGCTGCTGGTTGGGCGGCCCACGACCGACTGACAGCGGATGTGTGGCATGGAACAGTGAGTAGGTGAAAGTGTAAGAGATGGGTGAATGGTAGAAGGCCGCCATGCAAACTAGCATGGGTCCGGTGATACGGTATGCTCATGCATCTAGCTTCAGGGTGATCAGAACCGAGAACCTGATACAAGGTGTCCACAATTAATGGGCGTTCACGTCCTACATCTTTTTTGTTTCTCTCGTGATGTCGATCGCTCACGACGAGTCCCCGTTTTTCTTGCCGCTGCTCTCCGGAATATGAGGCTCTTGGGGTGACATCCATCTTACAGCCAGCATTATTCTCAATCTTTGCTCATCTGACGCACAGCCCGTTCGCCTCTCTTCAATCATTCCTCAAGCTTCGAAAAGGGAGGCAGACGAAAATGGAAAAACAGCAAGATCCCTGAGGGGCTGGTTCCCACCTCACCAGTCGTGCAGATGTACCCAGAAGCAAAAGAGCGGAGACTTCTGAAGGAGCCTCCACAACGGGGCATCCAAACCTACTCCGAGCTGAGACCTATGTCTCTCGATGAACTGCGTGCTCAAATTCCATCTATTTACTTGATCTCTTGCTACCCCGGAGCTCTTAATGCCTCTTATTGTTCGTGACTTCTTTCGAGGGAAGTCATTTTCGTTTTGTACTTCGCAGGAGATCCAAGATAATCCCATCGGATAAGTGTCTCCAGTTCTGTATGTGGCGTCTGATCCAGACCTATAGGCTACAATCGATAGGGTCGGATGTCTCAGAACTTTCTTGCCCTTGCTCGTGAAATGCTTTCCATGTCCGTTCGAGATCCGCGTGTCTCGAGCGCCTCGGGAAACTTTTTTTTCCCGGAGAAGACAGATGCCGCTGTCCCCGTCTCACCACATTCGCCTCAGCTGCCACTACCGCCACAGTCGCTATTCTGAAGCCAACCCACCCTTGTCTGAGAATCCAAATGAAGTCCGTCCAAGAGAGTGGAGGAAGATTCGACGATCCCAACGAATGAAGCATTGGATATCGCATCGACAAGCGAGTTGCCGGCTTTTGGGAAGAATTTTCAATAATCCGCAGCCGATAAGAATTGAAGATTCGCCACGAAGGACTCGGCGCAACTTTTCATCTCATGATCAGTCATGTCCGAATCGGAGCCCGAATCCTCGGCGATCAGATGCCTAGGACGCTGGCGCTGTCTCGGAGGAGGGAACCTACGAATATCCGGTAGAGGGGCGGGGGCATGATATCTGCACAAAACCAACCAAGGGAGCTGGAGGTCGAGGATGAGACGATATCCTCGAGGAGTAGGAGCCGACTCCCAATAATGGTCCCGAGACCCAAGTCGCTATCGTGGGTATCAGTACCAAGTCTTGCTGCCGACAGAAGCCTGGTTGTGTGCACGCTTGCCCGGGGCGAAGTCCGGATGACACCCGGATGCACTTAGAATAGTTGTCCTCACCGATTTGAGGTGACCTTCCTCACTTTCTCGCGCAGTCGCTCGCAACCGAGTCTGACAGACTTCCGCAGCAAAGTCCAAGCAGCGAATCCCGGAAACTCCTCGCGGCTTCTAGCAGCTCTTAGGTGGCAGTCGAGAACTCGAGAAGTATAATATTCCAAATTATACTCCTCTTCTCCATATCGAGGGGCGATTGGAAATATGTGTCCTCAGGAACAATTATCTCGAGTCGATGACCTCAGGGGCCTCTATGGCACTCTGAGGCTTCTGCCGTCATCTTGATCCGAAGCCGCGCTTACTTCCTCGTACCTCCGATATTGCGCTCGGACACCATCCTTTCCCGAAAGTTCAATCCGAAAACGAGACGATCCGAGCTCAGTGGCGTGCCCAGAAGGGGGATGGGGGTGGGAAGGGCCATGCCCCCCCCTCGGGATCTCTTTCTGGCCCGTAGAGTTACATGTTGAGTCTCATCATCATCGGTAGTGAGCCCCTACCGAGACAATGGCCTGTCCCCCCCTCCGAAAAACAATCCTGGGCACGCGCCTGTCCGAGCTGCGGACTCTGGATTCGAGCAGATGTCGGATGCGTTTATTCTCTCGGGAACTCTTCCAACGTTCGCGTCCGAACGTCGGCTGATCAAGCGTACCGCAACACGAGGCTCGGTGGTCAGGTTAGCGAGGAGCACGGGGGCTCTTAAGGGGACGGGGATTCGTCGCGGAGGAACCTTACTATATGGAGGTCCAGGGCGCGGCTGACGAACCCCACGACAAGCGAAACGACTGATATGCGGGGGCCTCGAATCGTGGATCCTAATCGCGACCAGAATAAGGAGTTTGCGATCGGGCCATCAAGGAACTCTGGCCCCGGGAGGCTCGACGGGGAATGATGACAGCGATCCCGCATTTCCCCGCTGGGCCTGTCATTTCCGATCGGTGTCATAGTACGTAAAATGCGTCGGGGGAACAATCAGCGACTTCGCAGTGCCTGGCGCAAAATGCACATCAAGTTGTTTCCAGCCGAGATCGAGCGACCACAGCCCATTCCCGAGAAATCTTTTGTCATCCAAATTAGGGGAATGGAGAGTACCACCGGGTCGGGACTGACAGCCAAAGAAGGCTTGACCCGGTGTCATTAAGCAGGCCTGTCCTCGCGTCAGGAACACGGCGTTCGTGGATGCTAGTTCCTACCCGGTAGCTAATCATGATAAGGCGGGGCTTGCAACAAGTGGAGTAGACGACTTCCTGCTTCTCAATGAAAGTGAGACCGGTGAGAATGTTGCCGAAAGCCCCGGAGAAGCCCCAACACTATGATCCCATGAGTCTGAGATGCGGACGTGCTCGAGCCTGAGCTCCTAAAGCGCCATGGCACTAATCTGTCTGGAATTTGAGCCCGAGTCCCAGCAGACTCGGCACCATCTCCGCACTCACCTTTAGACTATGAGATGGTCGTCAAGTCCCCTCGACGATGCCTCGGATGCAGCTTCCTGAATCTAGCCTGTGCACCGGAAACTGAGTTCCGCGCTAGACTTTGCGAAGGAGTGAGATTACAACTGCTCGTGCTCGAATCCAGAGTGGAGATGGGAACCGATGATGATAGCAAGCGGAGCGTATGTGAATGTGAGCGTGTCCAGCTGATCGGGCGAGCAGGTGTCAGCTCCCCGCCGGCTTCCAGACAATTTGCAACAAGTCCAAGGACTTCAGCGAGACGAGCGATGAGTCTATAATCGAACGGCGGTGGCTCCTCTCTCACTTTATTATAATTCTAATCCTTTCAGGTAACGCTGATAAGTTCTCAGAATATTCTGAACGTGGAGACGCCCTCCGCCTGGTGGGATCGCTCGGTCTATGGGAGTTCACCGACGACACTTGTGAGTAGCTTTGCTTTGTTCGGCGGCGACGCCCGATAAGATCCTTCGCGCCCGAGTAGGGGGTATAATTCCCTCCATTGTTGGCTTATTTTATAAGAGAGGAACCGAGGACTCGTGAGATCATCCTGATTCCTTCTCCCTGTGTTCCGGACTAGTTATTGAGCCGCGTTCCTCTCAGCAGGTGATTTCACTCACACAAATTGGAATAATTCGTCGGCATCCATTTCCTTAGGTCTCGCATGAGCAAGCCTAGTCATCAATGGTTCGACACAGACACGGTGGGAGTCACGGGAGCACTTCTCACAAATGTGAACCACAACAACAACGACGACGACAACAACAACAACAACACAGCGACCACGAGTGCCCGCGAGCCTTAATTCCTGCTCGAGTGAGAGGACCGTCTTCGCTTTGCGGCCTTATATCAGCCTGTGGAGAGGTTGGGCCTGCGCGTAAAATACGGCAGAGGGCGCTTCGCCTCTCGACGGGAAAGAGAAGTCTTTTTCACACACTTCGTTTCCAGAAGAGAAAGGGACATCGTGAAAGGGTTCGCGAACTCTCCTAGCGAGCACATGGTCCGGCACGCGGTTGAGATCGTGGGCTGCGAGCGACTCGACAGGAGGCGAATCTATCCGAACCATGGATGGCGTCGGTCGTTCGTATGATATTTCCGAAATGATATTTCGAGGGTGGTCATCATAGGATACTTAGAAAATCGAGTGCGGTAATGCATGGGATGTTTTCCGCTCAACAAGTATAGAGGCGATTCAAAAACGGAGTTCTCCCGTTGGGTATGATACGAGCTCAGTACGTGAAGTATGTGGGAGGTATCTATTTGGGGGGGAATCCCTCGCATCCGCGCTTGTGCAATCAGGTCGTCGAATCGAACAACTATGGCCAAGCGTCGGTGCTCGCGGGGTTCGAACGATATAGGGAAGCTCATAATCGATCTTCCATATGAACCCCACTAACTCGGAGGGAGCAGCTGGAAGTCGATTATTATCTAAGAGTCTAGACAGGATCGTTCCGGAAAAATGTTCCAAGTCTTAAGGACTCCAGGCTGCAAGCGCCATGAAATCACGGACGTAGCCGCATGATTTATAAGGAAGGCTCAGGGCTGATTTTTATCAAGCGAGGGAGAAGATCAAACCAGTGGCTAGAAACGACATAGGCCTGCCGAGAAGAGGGATGGAAAAATGGAGAATCGCGGAAGAGATTCCCCCAAAGTACCTATCATCATCTTCTCGAATGTTCCAAGGTCGCGGATCTCATTAGGATGCTGCGTCTCGTCGAATCAAACAATTTGCATTGTATTAGAAGCAGAGAGCCCCGCCACGGACGAATCTCCGGAGCCGTCAACGATCCTGTCATTCCTAGAGACATTGGACCTCTCCGAGAAGCTCGCTGAATAGCTTCGCCGCACTGATCGTCTTCTTCCCATTCTCTCTGTCCCCCTCCTCTTCCCGGAAAGATCCCTTGCTCTGCTCCCTTCAAATGCAAACTGGGCTGAGGACCTGACAGCGTACGACTGCGAATCTAGAGCTCTTCGCATCCGACCGATGAACCACCAGGCGCGCCCCGGCTCTTCTCTTGACCCGCGTCCTCCGAGCCTTCACATGAGCTCGGGGAGGCGTCTGAATTGTCTTCGAGCGGCTTGACGGCTCATGTCCACAATGCAAAGTCGCTCGGAGTGTTCGAGAAGCGAAGGTTGCACAGCTCCCTGCGCGACCTCGTCATAGCTTGGCCCTTGTCGAGAGGTGCTTTCTCCGATTCTGGTGGTCCTCCTATGTGCCTCCGATTCGCGAGCTCTCTCTCCTCACTACCTAATGATGCATCCTGCGCGATGGATCCTCTCAGTACGATCCGAGCCGTGGTCATCAAATACAGACAGAGACATGGATACCCTCAGATTCGAATGGAGCATTTTAAGCACCAAGAATGTGGAAAACATCTTGTAGGAATTAGACGCTCTCGCGCACCCGATACTCAGACTCGAGGGATTTATCTCTTACGCCTGGGTGGGAACGTAGCTTGATACAGCGACGCAGATAGCGTGGTCGCGTGTGCTGAATCCAAACTGGGACGTGCTCCCTCCGAGCTCCAGAAACGCTGCTCGCTTCAAACTTCGTATTGCACTGACAAATTGAATGCGTCCCTCTGCCGCTGCGGACACCGAACGAGTAAAACTTCGTAGGATCAAAGCATCAAAGGGAGTCGGTACTGAAGTGAGAAGTTCGTTCGCCCTTATTGCGAATTCCCGTGCGTCTTTCATGCCGAAAATCAGTGGTCCGCTCGGCGAATGTCCGATCTCTAGACCATAATACTCTCGCAGCGATCCATTCGGGTCGTATTGCGGGACCGGTGCCACAAAAATTGAGTCGCAGCGTTTCCAGTAGAGTTTTTTGGATTCCGGCTGACAGAAAGATTTTTGTCCGAGAGCGCAGCTCGACAATGGATGTCTTCTACGTGGAGCTGCTCTAAAACTAGCTGTGCCATTTGTTCGCAGATGAGCCTCATCACTCCCATGCCGCTGCTAACAAGGGCAGACGTAATTCGTGCAGTGCCTTCGATCGGCGCGCTTTTTTGCATCGTTCGAGCTTCCTCTCTCTCTGCCTGAAGGCATCTTCCGCTGGAAATCTCTTTCCCCGACTCCCTCGATGTATTCGGGGCGAT